>NW_024082604.1:0-141440 GCF_003009895.1 Hyaena hyaena | reverse complement strand
GTTTGCACGTATAGGAGGATTAGGAGGAACTTGACGGAGGAACAAGGGGGAGAAGAAGGGCGGAAATGGTGGGGGAAAGAGAGAGAGGCAAACCACGAGAGACTCTTGAATGCTGACAAAAACTGAGGACTGTTGGATGTGGGGGGGAGGGGGGATGGGCATCGAGGAGGGCACTTTGGGGATGTGCACTGAGTGTTATGTGGAAACTAATTTGACAATAAGCTATTTGTAAAAAAATAAATAAATAAAATAAAATATATCACATGTTATTAACACACACACACACACAAAATAAATAAATAAATAAATAAATAGGAACTAGATAAAGGAGACTGGTCATGCATTGTAATATAAGTGGCATACAAACTATTTAGAGGAGGTAATTCCAAATATAAAATGATGAAAATTTGATATTCTACTAGTAATTCATAGCATACTGGAGCTCATAGAAGTATTATGTGATATCTATGCTAGTTCTCTCTTTTTACAAATCTGGAAACAAACCAAAGGCAATAACCAATGAATTGATATTATGTACCTATTTTATTTTTAAATTCACCTTAATAAGAGAGAGCTATGAGCAGAGTGCTGTGAAATAATGATGAAACATATGCATGGTAAGGTTAAAAGCAGGGATCTGAAGAAAGTTAAAGGTAGGGTATTGCATTTGGGCCAGAAGAATTGGGATAGATAAAGGGAAAAAATTAAGGAAAGCTTAGTCCTGATGGAAGACACAGAATTTACTAAGGCATGAAGGCACAAAGTTTCATAGTTTACTCAGGGAACATAAAGTGAACAATCTCAATTCTAGAGAAAAGAGTATTTTGAAGGAAGTTGTAATGTAAAGTCCAAGTGAAATTATGAAGAGACGTAAAGTCCATGCTAAGTGGTAAAAATAATATATTCTAATATACACTCATGGTCCATAAGAGGCTTTTAAGTAAAAATATGGTCATGGGTGTGAAAAATACACTTACAGATGTAGTGTATGAAATGAACTGCAGAGATGATATATGGCTGAAATATACTCCAAATGCACATATGGCTCTCATCTTGGATGATTAAAGTAGAAGTAGATGGGAAATCCAATTGGAATGAAACTCAAGTTCCAGAGTTCTTCAAGGAGCATAACTGTGAGTTTCCACATAATAAAGACAAGAATAGAAATATACCCCCTCCCCCCCCCAAAAAAAACACCTTCATTGAGAGTGTGGGCATGACTTTAGACATAAATCAGTGATGGTAACAAGTGATGATAGTAGTATAATGGGAAATGGGCTTTTAAGAAAAGGAGGTCAGGGAAAGGAGCCACCAGGTGAGTAACATCCAAGGAATAGTAGTGTAGACATAGGAGAATTTCTAGTTCACTTCTGGCTCTAAGGAGAATGCTAGTGGGAAAATGAAGGAAAAGCTAACACTCAGATGTCAGAAGAAATGGACTTCTCAAAAAGATTAATATTTTAGCATAGTTGAAGAGTAGAAGTAATCCTAAGAATAGTTGAGAGATATAGGACATTTTCTGGGTAATAAAAAAGGAGATCTAAGTGTGTAGTACATGGTTAGAAATTGGGGCAGACAGATAAGGTTAAAAAATAACCGTCAGTTTCCAAGCTCATCATACTAGATCTCACTGTACACAAGCACATTATCAAATAGTTATATGACCTATAGCTAATGGTAAATGTCCACTGATTGTCTCCTCACCACAAGAAAAACAGCTTGTTTAAACTTCAGCTGGATGACATCATTAAAGCAGCATTAGCTCATCATTGTCATGTTTCTTAAAATGTATTTTCGAACTGTGGAGTTAGCAAAGGTCCCAAGATATTACATCTAGGAGTTCTACATACACACAGTTCACTCAAACCATCTCTTCTTTATAATCCTACCATTCCTTTATGTATATCCACACAAATATTCATGCAACGAAGATGGTATGAATTTCTTTCATGAGATATTGAGGCCATCTGATGACAAGGAGAGCTCAATCCTACTGCTCTCTCCTCTATTTTAACTCTTTCTTCCAATACAGTCTATACTTTCTACTTTTCATTCAGGTTTCACTCACCTTCATCTTTATCTGATGATCCTTTACCTCTCCTTTAAGACTATGTTTCATCAATAATGCCATCTCACTTGTTTCATCATTTTTCTTCCAAGTTGACTTCTCTCTTTCAAAGAACACACAAGCTTAGTTCTCTCCCATCCTAGAAAATTCCATCCTTAAACATATGGCTTCTTTTGGCTCCACTTTATCTATTTTAAAATTCAGTCATTCTTCTTGAAAGAGCTGTTCACACTTTATCATCAAAAATTTACTTTGGTTTTCATCTAAAGTAGATTCTTTCCATGAGATGGTCAGAGGCATTATATTTGGAAAAATCCAAATAAGTCTTCTCTTGAGAGTTCCCCACTTGCTTCATCAGAAGGAAATCTTTTAATGATTCTCATCTACTTTCTTTAGAATGTTTTTCTCCCTTGTTGCCGTATATAGCATTTTAAATGTAGGATTGATTAATAGTGAATTTTATAACTTTCCTATGCTTTTCCTTTCTCATCCGTTGACTCCTTCTTTCTAATAGACCTGAACATAAGACAACTCACATTTATTTTCTACAGTTAGATAATTGTTTGTCCATATTATGACATGACACCAGGGAAAGGAAGATCCCACAAGAAAAAAAGAAAACACTAAATCACATTGTAATTGTCTCTTCATTCATTCACTTGCATTAATTCTTCATAACTTTTGTTTTTTGTTTACTACTAGATCTCCAGTTTTTAAAATAGCACCTAGCACATATTAGGCATCTGATAAATATCTGTTGAATAACAAGAGCTTTATTTTCCTACATCCATTTTCCCTCTTAGCTTAATGGAGAGACTTCAAAACTAAACTGATAACCTCATTTGTTCTATTATACAGGTATTCCCACTTTTTGAAAGCTCACATTTTGCTACCTCACATTTATGAAAGACCTACATTAGAACTTTTTTTTGCTAACCAAAAGAAATCTGAAGAGTATTTTTGCTTTTGCAAAAAAAAGGGGGAGGGGAGGAAGCGAAAATAGCATTCAGCCTTTGTTTCGCAGCAAACAGATACAGAGGCAGTGCACACCTAGAGGAGCAACAGTGGCCCCACCAAGCTCCTTCCCCAGGAACTACACTCAGCATCAACTGCCCAAGCTTTGAACTGTGTCTGTACGCCTCTGTGCTTGATCTCGATGGATTTTGTGTATCTGTTAACAAGATGTATCCTAAGGTATCAGAAAAGCCTAAGAGAGTTTATTTTGGGGTTCTAGGAATCTCCAAACTGTTTTCATGTAAATTCATGTTAATCATCTCTTCATTTTATGCTATTTCAGCTTATGTAAGGTTTCATAGGAATGCTCTACATCCCAATAGCAGGGGCAACCTGTAGTTTCACTTTTAGATTCTTCTTTTAATCAGGTTGGTTAGACGCTTATTCTGTTTATGTTTCTGGTTGCTTTGTCATTTTCTAGATGGGCACTTTCACAGAAGTAGGGCCAACATTCAGCTTTCCTGAAGCTACTTCTCAGGTTATGATATCCCCCAGTCCCCACAACTCATTGATTGTATTCTTTTTCATTGAAGAAATTGAGGTAGGGAGATGCTAAAAGCTATATAAATAATTAATGGAATGAAGACACTTGAATGCATAATTCAATTGTATTAGACAAATAGATCGGATACTTTAGAGCCACAGCACTGACAGTAGATGGGAGACTTCTTCAGCACCACTAAAATACAGGGCCCAGAGAGATACTGGTGTTACAAGTAGGATGAATTACTGCGACCAGCCGTGATATAATAATGGTATGAATTATTGAATTGGCATCTTCCTGAGACAGCTTTGGTCACAGCCTTGCTATGTTCTGGAGATGATAGAAGGAGATTTGTGTGATGTAAATTTATAATCAAAGGGTGTTCAGGATGAAAGATGACCTCCAAGGTTATGAACCTGAGCAGGAGACTGCATCATCACATGAAAAAGGCACTGTAAAATATGAGGCATTCTTCAGTTAGTCGTTGAAAGCCAAAGAAACTCTACTCTCCTGCAAATTTAACTCAAGGAAAGTTTCAGATAAGCAGAGATAGAATGGCAGATACCAAGATAATCACACTTTGGGTGGCTGAGGTAAGAAAAATAGATCTAGGCAATGTCAGCTTAAATATGTTTCTTGAAATTATGCCTAAGGAATGATTAGCAACTAATTAAAACATTTGGGCTCTGAATAGCACAGAGCCCTACAGACACACACACACACACACACACACACACACACACACACACACCACTTTCTTGGCAATTGGGCAATTAGGTAGAGTCCCTTATATATTAGAAGCAGAATATTGTGTTAATGTCTGGATTGTTTCATTATATCTAAATCAAAGGGATGCTATTATTTTGGAAAGTGATCTGAAAAATATGCTTCTGACCCTGCTGTCCAGAAGATTCTTTTTTCTTCTTCTGAGCTCGGTTAGCTATGCAAGAGGAACCCAGACATACTGGGAGCACTTCCCTTTGTCACCACTGCTTGACATGCTGAGTGATGGAGATGGATCTGGGAGACAGCATCTTCTTCCTGAAAACAAAGTAGCCTTTAAAAAGGGCTGTTAAACTGCTGTCTCATGTTTGATTATTCTGTCCTCAGTAAAGTCCTTTATTTTTTACTACTAAATGGTCATTTTTATGGATGACATTATTTTAGTCCAATGACTGTTTCAAGAAACAATAGGTCAAAAGCACCAAAGTATAGACCAGAGCTGAGACAGTGGAGAAAATTACCCCAAATAATAGACCATGGTCAGTTCAATCTTAGAGAGCATCCTCCAGGAAATTGTGTCAGATATTCAGGGAAAATTTAGGGAAAATCTGTTATAGACATGGTTTTAATTTAATGTAATGAAATAGTAATGCATAGATTTATACCATGCAATAAGACATTTTAATGTCTATACATAATTTCAAATTACATATGAAAAATACAGTAACTCAAATTAATGCATTTCTAACATATGATCAATTGCATTGCATTTCCTGGCTGTTAAAATTGTGTTTTATAGCATCAATAACAAATGTAATAAAATGTATTTCCTTATTAGGTCCCTCATCTATTTTTTTAAGAAGGCAATAACCTAAAATTGTTATCTTCAAAGTTACTTTTTTCAAAAAAATGACTTAATTGTTCTTATATTGTGTAATAAAGAGAACAGACGGTATTGACAAAATTAATTCCAAAAAACCCCACACAATTTTGCTCTTTTATTTTCTTCTAAGACAACAGAGATACATCAAAGACAACTGAAAAATAGTCCTGAAAAAGGGAATTATTATTACTTCTAGAGTGTCAGAATCAATAAAATATTACCTCTTTGTTTATTGACTTGAAGATATTTAAATCACTGCTCTTTTATTTTTAAATAATTAATTATTTTCAGAATTTTATTTACTTAAATAGAAATTGTTTAAAACTTATACTCAAAATAACTAGTATTCAGCCTGCCTGTATTCTGTCATCTCTAGTGCAGATGAGGCATTCGTTTCTGTAATGTGCTCGTAGACCTCCAGCTCTACTTTTATTCTCCCCCTTTGCTGTGCTCCAGCCTAGTAAGAAAATATACTTTCTTACCCCAGAAGAGGAGAGAGAATTCAATAAAATAACTTGTGGAGTAGGTTACAAATTTCTTGCTCTTAACCAATTAAGGAATTGGTTTTGATCAAGACTGAGAATCCCACTAATCTTTTAATTTTGTTTTTGAGACACTGAATGCTTATTCTGTGCAAACCATGACTTGCTGCACTCTCACATCATCTACTGGAAGGCACGATTGTGACTGTTATCAAGGAAACATCCACAAAATCTCCTTTGTTCAGAAATCCAGAAGAGCGACATATATGGCAAGAGACACAGGATTAAGTTTTGCATACTATATCATCCACGAAGTTTTTACTTTAACATTTTTTAAAAGAAAATTAACCTACCATTAAAGTCTACTAAAACTGCCTTGAAGTGACCTTTCCTGGCCTACACATGTGTGGGATTTCAGGGATTGCTGTCATCATAATTATCAATGAGCTTGTGTCCTGCACCTACCATGGGCAATGTCCAATCCTACATGCTGAAATCCCTACCTTGCGGAGTGTCAAATCCGTTTAGGGGAAAAATATCTTACACCTGAAAAGACAAATAACAGTTCATGGTAATATACGCTAAAAGTCATAATGAAGACCCAAGATAGGATTAATAATATAAAATTTGTTTTAAACTCTATTCACTGAAAAACGATTTTTATTCTCACTCTTATTTGTTGTTGCCAGTATGTAGATTCATGGTTGGATTATTTCCTTTTATTGGTGCATAGTTTTGAATTGCAGTGCTGTGTGAGGACACTTTTTCTCCATGTATTTATTAAGGGTGGCTCACGTGCTCACGTCCTAGGGGCAAACATTTTCTAGATTCACTGGTTTCTCAAAAACCCATGGATGAGCCTGGCAATTGACATCTTTAAATTACTGATGACCTGTAGTATTAATCCTTTCACCTTGCTAAGGCATGCCTGCTCGGCCATGGTAATCAGGCTTTTTTTGCTCATCATAATCCCATTAACAAATTGAAAGATAGAACAAGAATTTTTTTACCAATCCCTCTGACAGGAAGCAGTGCAAAGGGGTTATAATTATGGATTATGTCTTTTATTATACATTGGAGCAAGCACACATTAGCCTAATTAAAAACACAGTGTGAATATTCAACTGCATCAAGCTGCAAATGTTTAAGGGCTGTCTGTAACAGCTGAAAGTATATTTTGGTCTCATAGCAAACCTCGTCAAGTTGTATGGAAAACTGAGTTCAAGAATGGAGGATTGCACATTTTTTGTTGGCAGATTTACTGAGACCTCATGTAAAACACTTGCTAATCTAGGTCTCAGAGAGAGAAAAAAAAAACATACCTGAATGAGCCACAGGATTAGAAAGTGAGGCTACGCTGAGGCTTACTAATGTAAAGTCAGATATTCAGCTTTACGAAATCTTTCAATCTGGTTTGAGCCGCCATTAGGAGAACCCATGAGTGAGCAGAAATCTATCCCACCCCTGGACAGAAAAAAAGTGATTCAACATCTGCAAAGCTACCTTATGGTCAACTTCAGAGATATTGCTTGGAATCATAAAATTGTAGATCTAGACTAACATGTACAGGCATTACAGTCCAACTCTTTGAAATTAAGAGATCCAGCAAGTGAAATGACTTGTGTAAAGATATAGAGCTAGACCAAGCCAGCCACAAACCTTTGGCCAAGTTGCTCTTTGCATAACTACAGGAAGTGCCGATCATGAAAACTATGATGGACAACCTGCAGAACCCCATGTAGTGTCCCCAGATGTTTCCATGGTTTGGTGTCTATTTCATGACTCAATGCCTTATTAAGCCCCCTACTTCTAGTATTGAATTTTTTGAACTTCTCATCAAGATACTCTTCTACCTCTGGCCTAAATTATTCATACTATGATTAAAACTATATTTTCCATGTTTTATGGAAGGCATTACCATCAGATACAATACTTCCTTAAAATGTGTTATTGTCTTATTGACCTCTGCTGATAAAAATTCTTCCTTATTTCAGATACGGAGTGAGCCCTGATCCAGAAAATGCACCATTATGCTTAATTTTGGTGCGTTGGTATAAATAAACATGTCCAGCAGTGCAACCCGCATCTGGACCAAAACTAAACATAAGATCACTGAGCAATGATCAGCATAACTATATTCCTTCAAGCATGTAACACTCTGACAGAAAAGCTCAAAGACTACAAAGCATGCTGTCATCTGCTTGTGTTGGCAACAGAGTAACTGGACCTAGGTTCTGGCATGAAAACAGAATTGGATCTTTCCTAAACATGCTTCCTAAACATGTATCAAATTTCACTCCTGTTTTACATCTCTATTCTAAACTACCATCATCTTTCATCTGGATAACTCCAGCAGCCTCTACCTTGATCACCTACTTTTAACCCAGTCTTCACAAAGCTATAATAAAATGTTCTTAAAACACAAATCTCATGGTATATTCTTCCCTTTAAACTATTTCAGTAGCTTCCTAATCCCACTAAAATGGATATCAGGCCCTTTACCATTGTTCTTAAAGTCCAGTTAGCTCTCCTGGCCTCCTCTTTGCTTTGCTCCAACTACCCTGGCTGTCTTTCAGTTATTTCCTGTCTGAGGAACTTTGAATCAATACTTTTTTCTTCCTGGAAAGCTTTTCTTGTTGCTTTTGGAATAATCAACACTTCCCTTTATCTTGCAAGCTTCAGCTTAAATGTCATTTCATCAAGGAATTCTTCCTGTTTCTATGTCACAACTGTGCTTCACACTCAAGGCAAGGCATCAGGTAATCTGCTTTCCAGGATTTCTCATAATTGTAATTTATACAGTTTTCCACATGACTATTAATTTAATATGTATCTCTTCCCCTAGATTAAAAGTCAGTTCCATGGGGTCTCAGAATGGTCTTTTTTTTTTTTTTTCATCACCCTGTTCCTAGCATAGAGGATGCATAGCACATAGCATAATAATAACCACTGTGGAAGGAGTGAATGAATGGCTACATGGGGTAGCGTCTCATGTCAGCCACACACATTGGGTAGAAAGTTAATTAAATCAAACTTCTTTGACTGCAGGATGCTTGCACATCCTATTCCATCTGCTTGGAATTACCTTTTTTCTGCTTCTCTTTAGTTTCTGTTTAGCCTTCAGAGCGTAGTGCAAACATCACTTCATGATGATGCATACCCCTAGGCTCGTCCCCTCTGTTGAACTAAGGTGAGATCTTTCAATTTCCATTTATAGCACCTTTTACTGATAATTTTACATTTAATTGTGCAAAAGCTTGATCATTATCTTGACCACACTTAAGCTTACCAATATGGCCGGTTGTCAGCACAGTGCCTACTGTCTCTAAGAAAATCATAGGCTCTAAGAAAATGTCTGTGAAATGAATAAAAAATTGCATATTCAGCAAGTTTCTTTATGATATGGAGATGTCCACTATGAGAAGAGTTGTTACTCCTATCATAGTGGTCTTGTGTGTGTGTGTGTGTGTGTGTGTGTGTGTGTGTTAAAGTGTTAACATTAGCTAAGGAAGTCAGGATCTCAGGAGGATAGTTCACTGTTCTACTGAATAAAGATTCTTTGATGTATATATTAAAAAGCAGACCTATATTTCTTATGTTGACTTAAGGTCTGTTCGTTGGCCCAGACTCCTCTGGGGTCTTTGGGAAGGGCCTCTTCATTTTTTTCAACCAGAATCCTCATCTTTGGTTACTAACTTACCCCACTTGTCACTTGGATTCAGGGATGGATATAGTTCATAGACAAGTATATCCCACAGACATTCTGACAACCTCTGTAAGGCCAATAGACAGAAAGGAAACTGCCATCAGATCATATTAATGACTTCATTTACACATGGCCTAAACAGGAACACTAAGAAAAGCCATCTGGCTTAGATGCTGAGAAAATGCCTCAGGGGATCATAATAAACCCTCCCTCAGTATTCTTTTCTCCAGGCTAAATGACCCAATTCTTCCAGGATTTCTTAATAGAGTTTATTCTAGAGTACTACATATCCTGGCCACTGTTCTGAATTGTAGAAATAAGTAGTTCCTTCCAAACCATGTAATTTTTTGCCTCTTATCAAAAAGGAAAGTACCTAAACACACAAAATCATGAACTATCAGAGCTTTAATCATATGTAGAGAAGATGTAAGTGCCTCTCCCCTTTAATAATGAGGAAACAGAGGCCTACAAAGTCTGTCTGACTTCAACAAAGTCTCCCCAAAAGGTATGATTGCCTCACAGATACTCAGGTGTATAACATCTCCTAACTTCATGCTTCCATGAAGGAAAAAAAGATATTTTTGAAATCCACCAGCATCTCTAGTCTCCTGAACTATCATTGACTAGGCAATGGTATTTCTATTTCTAATGATATCTGTATGATTCCTTAATGACTAATTGGCTAAACAGTTATTTAAACTGGTGGTATCAAAATCTGTCTGCGATTCTATTAGCTACTAATTACACTTATCTTTCCTTACATATGCATGCTGATAAGCCCTGGCTGTGGTAAAAAATACATATTGCAAAATGCAGAGATGTAATTTCTATGTATTTATTTTGAGAGAGAGAACAAGAGCAAGCAGGGGAGGGCAAAGACAGAGGGAGAGAGAGAGAATCCCAAGCAGGCTCCACACTGTCAGAACAGAGCCTGATGCAAGGCTCAAACTCACGAAATGTGAGATCACTACCTGAGCTAAAGTAAGATGCTTAACCAGTTGAGCCACTCAGGCACTCCTGAGATATAATTTTTAAATGAAAGATTTATGATTTTCAATTTTGGATATTTTAATACTCAATAAGCAACCCTTTATGTATCAACTACTGCCATTGTTTTAATGCAACTGTTATTTTATCACCTTTTTATCATTCTATATGGCATTTAAATATGTAATTTAAGAACTTTAGGATGCTTCGGGGCGTCTGGGTGGCTCAGTCGGTTGAGCATCTGACTTCGGCTCAGGTCATGATCTCACAGTTCATGGGTTTGAGCCCTGCGTCGGGCTGACAGCTAGCTCGGAGCCTGGAGCCTGCTTCGGATTCTGTGTCTCCCTCTCTCTCTGACCCTCCCCTGCTCATGCTGTCTCTCTCTCTCTCAGAAATAAATAAAAACATTTAAAAAAAAAAAAAAAAGAACTTTAGGATGCTTCAAGACTGATGGCTTTTCATGTGGCACTGAAACTAGTCCTTCAGGAGAATGGAAATGTGTGTAGAGATTCTCGTTGAGGGAATTTCTGAGGTTAGCTATCCTGGCATATATACAGATAACCAGATTCACAACTGGTAACCTGGGGTTCCTCTCATATTGCCAAGTTCTTCATTAATATCTCATCATAAACAAGATAGATGTTCCATTGCTAATACTAAGTAAGTACACAGTTGCATAAGCCATTTAACTTATGATTCCTGCCACTGTGCTAAGTATTTTATAACATTATCATATTTAAATGCATGATGTGAGGTCAAAGTAAATGTTATTATTGTCCCATTAGAAATAATATAAATTATCATCTTAAAATATCATATAATAATTACAGTATTTATAAAAATAAAACATCCAACCATAGGAATTTTTAACTCTCTTTTGTAATTATTATTTCAAAAGGATATCTAGGATATATCAAAATATGTAGTTTCCTGTAAATTGAAACCACAACAAGACACCACTATGTGAGTGCCTGGGTTGCTCAGTCGGTTAAGCGTCTGACTCCTGATTTTGGCTCAGGTCATGATCTTATGATTTGTGAGTTTGAGCCCTACATCAGGCTCCTGCTGAAGTCACAGAACCTGTTTGGGATTCTCTCTCTCTGCCCCTCCCCTGCTTGCTCTCTCCCTCTCAAAATAAAAGAAACATTTCTTAAAAAGGCACCTATTAAAACAGCAAAAGTTAAAAAGATTGAGTATACAAAATGATGGTGAATTTCACATGGAGGGACTAGAACTCTTATATACTACTGAGAGGAGTTTAAACAATTCAGTCTCTTTGAAAATGACTTTGACAGTTTCTTAAAAACTTAAACATGCACCTGTCAGAGGATCCAGCCATTTCACTCATAGGTATTTTTCAAAGAAAAGTGAAAGCTTATGTCTACAAAGATGGGTACCTGGTTGCTCATACCATCTTTATTTGTGATAGCCCCAAACTAGAAACAACATAAATGTTTCCCAACGGGTGAATGGATAAACAAACTGTAATATATCAGTACATGGAAATATTAGTCAGTAAGAAATGAGCAACTCATTCATGCAACAACCTGGATTAAGATCAAAATACTTAGATTAAGTAAGATGCAAAGTACGTCCAGTATGATTCTATTCATATAAAAATCTAGAAACTACAAACTAATGTACCTTGACAGAAGGCATATCAGTGGTTTTCTGGGGATGGAGGGGAGGACATGGGGTGGGTGAGAAGGGACCGTATACAATGGGTTACAAAAGCCTAAGGAAACTCTTGGGAGTAATGGAGATGTTTACTATTTTCATTGCGGTAATTGTTTCACAGCATATCTACTTACACACTTTAAATATCTGTTTCCTGTCAATTGTGCCTCAATAAAGCTGTTAAAACTAAATAATTTCATTAAAATGCAGTCATTATTAAGCAAAAAATATATGAATTAAACAGTCAGCTCAACAGATTAGAAAGTGAAGCATTTAGTGCTATCAAAGCAAAATAGACAAATAAATATGAGAGCTGAAATAAAAGAATCATAAATTTTTGAAAAATGAAGTTCATAAATAAACCAGAAAGTGATTCTTTATATTAAAGAAAAATACTTCCAATACTTCCTTTTTAACAAAGGAATTGTTCAAAAGTAGCAATACAGACATTTAAGAATTAACGGAAAGGAAGATGGCATAGCTTTATTAAATTAGTCATAAGAGAGAAATTTGTCAAACTCTGTAAAAATAATGTTGGAAATATAAGTCACTAGAATATTCTAATAAATTCAAAAATAACAAAAGTGATTTTTAATGAAAAAAACCATTCAACCATGAAGGAAACTTAGAAATTTAGTAAAAAGTAATTTTTTTAAAACCTTTTTTAAAATCAAAGCTTATTTGTTTTATTGGTGATTTTTTCCAAGCCTTTACAAAACATGCATTTCCTGTGAAATACTTACTTTTTCTAAATATATAATGAAGCCATAGTGCTTTAAAAACTATAAGATTTGGTCAGGAGCAAATAACACATCGGTGGAAACAAATATGAAAGGTACATAAATAGAGACAAAGAAAGTAAGTCAGTTTCAAAAGGAGAAAGTTATATGGCAAAATACAATTAAATGAATATTTCTACTCTTTGAGGAAACTATATACTATTATTTCAAATTCACTGAATTAATAAATAATACAAAGATTGACCAAGTTTTGTGTTGTGTGACAATACAGGGACACCATCTACATTCTTATATTCTTGCACTCTTTATGGGACAGTGAATTGGTACAACATTGCTAGAGGAAAATTTGGCAAAATAAGTGTATTATTAAAATTGATGCAGGGGTGCCTGGGTGGCTCAGTAGGTTAAGCGCCGGACTCTTGATCTCTGCTTAGGTCATGATCTCACAGTTTGTGAGGTCGAGCCCTGCCTCAGGCTCCTTGCTGGCAGTGAGGAGTCAGTTTGGGATTCTTTCTTTCCCTTTCTCTCTGCCCCTTTCCTGCCTCTCTCTCTCTCTGTCTCTCTCTCCCTCAGTCTCTCTCTCTCAAAATAAATAATTCAACTTTAGAAATAAAATAAAGTAGGGGTGCATGAAAGGTTCAGTCAGTTTAGCATCCGACTTTTGGTTTCAGTTCAGGTCATGATCTCACAGTTTGTGGGTTCAGGTTCTGCACTGACAGTGGGGAGCCTTCTTGGGATCCTGTCTCTCTCCCTCTCTCTCTGCCCTTCTACCGCTTGTGTCCACACATGGTCTCTCTCTCTCATTCTCAAAAATAAATAAATAAACTTAAAAATTTTTAATAAAAATAAAATAAAATAGATATATATCTTTGAATCTTAAATTTCATTGTTAGGAATTAATCTTAAAAGTATTGTTAAGAAGGAGCTGATGAATATCACATTTATTCAGGGCATCATAGTGTATATTTGCAAAAGTTTAGCAAAAGACTAAATACCTTCTAATGTGCACTGGTTATAAATTATAGGAATGCACACACGTTAGTATGCTATGTAGCCATTAAACTGTGATATGGATATGCATTTTATTGGCATGGAAAGATGTCTTTCAAGATTAGAGAGTGAGAGAGAATGTATTCACATTTTTAAATGTTGTTTGATATGTGTACACACGTACATTCACACACCTACCGACCTTTTTAAATTTCTAGTATGTTTTAGAGCAATAGGAAGATGGCTGTAAAATATTTTCAAAAAAGTTAACAGCATATAATAATTGATAAAATTCAGTTAATACTTCTCATTTTCTTTTTTATACTTTTTAGTCTCTTTAAAAAATAATAAGGGCACCAAGGTGGCTCAGTCAGTTAAGCGTCCGACGTTAGCTCAGGTCATTCTCTTGGCGGTTCACAAGTTTGAACCCTGCATCAAGCTCTGTGCTGACAGCTCACAGCTTGGAGCCTGCTTCGGATTCTGTGTCTCCCTCTCTCTCTCTGCTCTTTCCTCTCTCTCTCAAATTAATAAACACTAAAAAATTGTAATAAAAAATAACAGATTAAAATATTTTATATTATGGAAAAACTATTTTATTTGGGGAACCATTGAATAGTATATTTGAGTAACCTCTTACTCTCTGAATTAACTGGAGTAGTCATCTATGAGCTCTGCCCACAGGAGTAAATGATTCTGATATGCTTTACTACGTCTTATTAACCCATCCATGGAATTATCGAGCTGGTACCGCTGCTGTCTGTGGAGATGAGATACAGTGTGGGGGTGTGGTTAAAACGGCTATTGCTGAAAGGTGCTGATGCTACACTGCAGAATTGTCCAAATGTGTTTGTGAGAAAATGAGGGGGAAAAAACCCACTCTTTGTGTTTCTCCCCAAACCATGAATTTGTCTGGGCTTTTAGATATAGGTGTTTACAAAAATTAAAATTTCCAAGCCACTATTGATTATTACTATTTCTCCTCCCTTTAAATCCAAAAACCTAACAGTATGGGAATTGGGAGAAACGTGTAAGAAGTCAACATGACTTGAGGAAAAGTGTCTACTTGGAGGTCTATTAAGAAAGACTTAGAAAGCTATTAGCACATTATGATCCCATGGTTAAAAGATTGCCTTTCTATTAGCCAATAATCACACCTGAACCCAAGCCCTAAGTTGAAATCAGATAATCATTGAATATCATTGTGAATAGTAATATGATTATGTGCTCCAGTTATAAAATCAGCCATTCAGGGCAACACAGGTAGAGAACTGTTCTTTGTTATCTTATCAATGTGGAAACAAGACCCACTTACCTGAAACAATAAGAGAATACTGCAAAATAGTGTGGTAAGTGTTCAGTGGTATAATTTAGTTAAGGCATGAATTCAAAGAGTTAAGAGTATTAAGCACAGAAGACTTCATCCAAAACTTGAATCCTCTAGAAAACATATAGCCTCATTTTTCCAAGAGAATAGCACCAACATTCACCCAGAGAATGGCCTGATTGGGAATCCAGGGCCTCATTGCTGTCTCCATACCTCTTATGCCCCAGAGTTCATTGACAACAACCAAAAGTTGCATGTGTCTCAACATTCGTCTTCATCACAGTTGCTATTACTTTGGTTCAATTCTCTGTGAACTTCTGCTTGAAGTATTGACACCATTGCCTAACTGGGATGCCTGCCTCTTGCTTTGTTCCATCCATACCAGTGGACCCAGTATGATCTTTCTAAAATGCAATTCTGACCAGACCAATCTCTTCCCTAAAATATTTCAATGACTACCTGTTCCCAACAGCATGAAATCTAAACCCCTTAGGATGACACACAAATTTCTTTGTAGTCAATCCTCTGCTTGTCTCTCCAGACTCATCTCTGCTGGTCCCCTGACACTTCATCTCCTTATCTTGAATGATGTGTTATTCACAGCATATACCAAGGCCTTGTCACCTTGAGGCCCTTCACACATTGACTCTCCCCACTCCATCAGCTATCCCCATGTTCCCTTTAGTATCTGGCTAACTTGAGTTCATCCTTTAGGATTCAGCCCAGAATCCCAGATGTCACCTCTTACCGGAAGATGTTTTATCTGGCCTCACATGTCAGGCATTGATAGGCTTCCATCTTTCATGTAACAACCTATGTGTATCTCTATTTTAGGATTGGTCTACGTAATAGTTTCCTTGTTTCCCCAGGTGCACTGTCAGCTTCCTGAGGTTAGGAATTGCATCTTATTCATCACTATCCTAAGGCGTATTCTCACCCTATGTCCAGTATATGATGAGTGCCCAAAATATCTGTGGAATTCAAAACTGAATGAATGAATGAATGAATGAACGAATCAGTGGTGAAGAGATTACTGTATGAAAAAAATTATGGAAATGTGCATGCTAGCATGAATACTAAGTGACTACGAAAGGGACTAGTAAGTGATTAGAAGAAAAATAGCAGCCTATGAGATAAAACTTTTTCAAAATTAAGTTTTATTTAGTGTTCAATCCACACAAATTAACACTCAGCCATAGATTGTTTATATATGTATCTAGATACATTTTGTATATCCATATACAAACATATGTATGTGTATATATACACAGACATTTCCTGTATTAGTGTATATTGGACTGCATTCTCATCAGTATGGTAACTCAATATATCAAACAAATTTGTAGCTTATAAGACATCCATATTGTTCATTACATGCTCTCCTGTGTTTAAGCCATTGCAAGCTTCTTGAGGTTAAAATCCGTTATTATTCTACATAGTGCCAGGCATTGTGTTAAACCCTCAGAAGTTATATTTTTGGGGGGAAATGGACTTGAACTCATGGGTAAAGGAGTGATTTGCTTTTGAGAGGCAGAAGTGGGGCTACCAGGAATGTAGAGCAGGTCCAAAGCACAAAACCTGGTATTTCATGAATTTAGGAAAATTTTTCAAAAGAAGCTTAATGCACAGGAGTTGATGTTTTATTAATAATTCCTTTCTTGAGCGACTCAGGCAGCTTGGGCTGTTTTCAGCTCTTTCAAGTCCCCTCTTCTGCTGATGTAGGAGAAGCAGCAAACTCAAAGTAAAGCTAAAAGAAGCCTGGGAGCTCAGCCTCTGGGCAGTCGTTTTCAGTATTTATGAGTGCCTGTAAATGGCTAGTGAGCTGTTGGTAGCACCATTGATTCTATTTTTAACAGTTGACTTCCTCACAATCAATGGGATTGACCAAACCAACTGTCTAGTCAGCAGCAACCAGGCGATGGCCACACTGCGGTCCTTTAATGTGTCCTGTGGCTCCAGATGGTGGTCTACCTCTAACAGAGTCTTGAGCCAGAGAACAAACACATCCCCTGGCACCAGCCTGCTCAACCTTGGTTCTCAGTGCCAGAAGGCCCCATTACCATAGAAACTTGATGGAGAAAGACCCAGAAGCAAATTATGCAGCTCTTTAGCACCCTCTGGTGTCCAGTCTTCCAAAAACCCAAAATTCTCGGGTTTTTAAAAATTTGACAATGATCATTCTTCCCCCCAAAGGTATGTACTTCCTTGCAATGTTCAGCAATCCAGGCTGAGAAATTCTTTTTATCATCTGACCTCACCATTGTTAGCCACTCTTGTTGGCTAAAGAGTACTCCTAACTGGAAAGCCCCTCCTCTTAACTATCATTTAATTAAGTGGAATTAGAATGATCTAGGCAATGCATTTTGGAATATGCAGTTTGAAAACTGCCTGCTTTAAAACCTGAAAATTATTTTGGGTTATACAAAGGAAAATTTTCTAGAAAATAGTTTCTTTATGTAGAAGTCATTAACTATTTGATTTACTCCAACAAGAAGATTGAAGGTACAAGTAAGGAGATACGAACCAAACTAACATTGATTTTCCTTGTAGACTTCTTCTCCGATCCTTATCCATGGGCAAATGCCATGAAGGAGAAATGCTTTGGGGCGGGCATCACATCTGGGCCATAGGGTTGACTCCTCTTTCGGCTTGAAATGTGACTTTGGACAAATCACAATCTCTATGAACTTCAGCTTTCTCAAATATAAAGCAAGAATATAAGTATAGGACATATTTATCATCATGAGGAAGAAATATGGAAATCTAAGATCCTATGAGGTTGTCAGGGCTTGGGTTTCTGCACCCCTGAAGATGGCTGATGGATACCTAGATTTCATTACCTACTCATGCATGAGTTTGAATCTTTTCATAATAAAAAAGTTAAATGACTTGCAGTTGGAATCAATTTTCCATGTTCTCCGGAATATCAAGTTAATGAGACTCTGTGCCAATCCTGAAAAGATAGGAAGAATGGTTGATTCTCATTTTAGACTCTCTTGTGATTATATATTTTAAAATAAGCATTGGTGGTTCAATAAAATCTTCCCTTTTTTAGAGTGGCCTTAAGCAATGTATGAGAAGAAGTGAATTAGAAAGAAGGATTTCTGCAGGAAAGTGCCAAGTGTTCTTCATGTGTTTTTATCATAACCGTGCTCACTTATTAAGATCCTACTAGGTACCAGGAGTTTTAGATACCTCATTTTATTTAATCCTCCTAACATTCTTGCAAGGTAGATTTTATTATTCTCATTTTATAGAAAAGGAAACTAAGCCTCAGAGATGCAAAGCAATTTGTCCCAGTTATCACGCAACCTGTAGAGCTAATATTCATACTGAGGTGGGGTTTTTTTTTCTGAAGCCAAGCTGTCCCCCCCCCCCCATAGAAATAGCCTCTTTTCATTTAGAGAGCAAAATGGGGAAGAGAAGGAATTCCTGAGCCTGTTTTCTGGCAGAGCTCTTCAAAATTTCTTTTCCTAATAATGGATGGTTGTAAGAAGGCCCAGAGGCAGACAATCCGATGGTCTTGCTTTGTCTCCTTGGCAACAAGAGGCCTACAGGCTGATGAGGGGTTCTCCCCATTCGGTGAGGTATAATCTACAGAGGAGCAACTCTACTCTTTCACCTTTCCTTGGGTTTTAATTGAGCACCTACTATATGCCAGGCACAACCAGGGCATATAAAATGAAATGAGGCTTTTTTTTTTTTTTAATAATTCTTTATATGTCAGAGGAAATATCACAGATGCCACTAAGGAAATAAGGAAGACCTTGCTAATCCCCACCCCACTTAGAAGAACTCACCACATTATGGTATCCAGAGGAGGTCAGCATGGCCCTAGGAATTTGTGTTCACACTCATCTGCTCTTTCTCCACTATAGTTAAGTAAACTCTTTGGTTCCAGACTGCCAGCAAGTGGGCTCCAATTAGCGAAAGAAAGAGTTGGAAGTTACATCCTATAGAGAATTGGGGAAATCCTATGGCCAAAGTATATATAATTACCATTCAGTTACAGTGACTCATTATTGAGAAGTGTAAACACCTCCTTGGGTTTCAGATTGTCTCTCCACTTTACCTCCTGTACCAGCATCCCTCATCCTACTCACCTGAAAGCCTGAATAAGCAAGACTGATGGGCTCAGGCCAGAGAGGGCTTACTCTACAGATCATCTCTGTGTTTTGCTTGATAAAGAGAAAATTAAATGGATACCTGCTATTTAATATTTCTGTTTCCTTTAGTATACATTTCCCTTTCTGGATGTGGGAAAGACTTGTCCCAACATCCCAGACAACAGGTAGTCAAAGGCTGTTTGACAAAGGAGAATTCCACAGTCTCCTCGAGTCATGGCTTCTAATGCACCTTACCAGTCACTTGGAAAAGAAGCCACTCTCTTGTCAAGAACACTGATAACCATAGGAGGAGGTAGACCCTGGAAAGAAAGAATCACTTTCCCTGGGCAATGGGTTAGACACTCTTGGCATTCTGAGTCTTTAGCATTTCCAGAGTTGGAAATTCTCTCATGATTTTTATAAACCTAGAAATCAGAGATGCAGAGAGAAGGAAACAAAGACTACAGAAAAAAAAAGGGGGGGGCAATCTAGCAGGGAAAACACAAGTAGGAAGTTTAGAAAGAAATACATACTGGCAGATACAAAGACATTCTTTCCCGCAAACTTTCTGAAACGTCGAGAATTCCAGCTTTTAGAAAAGCAGTGTTGTCATATTTTAAAAAATGTTTTTCTTTCCATTTCTTCTTAGCTTATATTGTCCCTCCCTTTCCCTTCTAGTTCTTTATTTCAGGATCACTGGATTCTACTGTGTTTGAGGGGGAAAAAAAAGGAACTATAAACCTAAATTATAGCCAATCAGATTGTACTCACCGCTCAACTACTAGACAAATTGCAGCTCATGAAATTTGCTATGGGTCAGGAGACTGAGTAATTTTATTTTAATCAGTCTTATTTGAAGCTGTTATGCCCTTGCAGCAAATCCTCTGAACAGGATTTCAGAGGGGATATAGACTGGTCTTTTTTCCTCTCGTCCCTCTTTTTTTCTCTTTCTTTCTTCTTAGTAAACTGTTTCAGGTCTCTGGGAGATAATGAGAAATAAAAGTTGAAGATAGTCAAATTTTATTCCAGTTCTGAATGAAAGCGTGTCTGGAACTTACATTGGCTCCAGCCTTTCTTACAATGCAGGATTAAGCTGTCCAAATCTTGTCCCCAGCATTCATTTACATGGAGATGTCCCAGGCGGACCTCAGGTCCGGCCCCAAGAACCACAGACGCCGTGCTGATCTCTGCGCCGCTAGCGGTTTGGATTTCTGGGACATTATTCCATGTCACAGGAAGCCTCGCAGGCTGCTGTAAAGTCGGATGGACCGATATCGCCACAACACAGCTGCCTTCTCAGCAAGGGGGAGCAAATAAGACCCTTTCAGAGTCACCAGAGTATGGGATAGAGGCGGCATTAGCACTTCTCAGCAATCCCTGGGATTTGTAATGCCGTCTTTGCCGCAGCTTAGATCACGGAGTCAGACCTCCAGAGAGGGGCAGGCAAATTGTGCCCATGTTAGGTCAAGAGGCAGGGTAAGGATATCACCCACTCTTCTCTGAATGTTTGCAGCCCAGTTTGTCAAAGCATCCATACAATGGTGAAACGTGTGAACAGGTTGGTCTGCTTTCCAAGGAAGAGAATTTAGCAAGAGCCTAACCTGCTGTCAGACATCAGCTAGTCCTGTGAAGGCTTGTATTGAAGACCTAGTACTTTTAAATGTTCATGCACATCCGAAATCCATAAAGATACTTCCATGTGAGTCCCTAAAGGTCAGGTGCATGTACGCCATTCTTCTTCTTAGTAATGTTCTTCTTTATCATCTCCATCTCACATTTCTTCATTTTCCATTTTAAGTCAAAAGAATTGATAACACTGGCCGAGTAATCCATGATAGCATAACTGGCAAACTAACAAAGAAACATACCACATACCAGTTTGACATTTTAGGAAGCTTATCCATATACTCATGTATTAACTTAATAAATGATTATGAGCTTCTTTTTCTGGACAAACACAAAGGATGGAAACAATTATAATACCATGTTAATGACCTCAAGTAGTAAGGCCCTTAGGTGGCCCATTGTCTGAGGTGGTGGGGGACAGACCAGGAGTAGCTCTGCTTTTCTGCTGGGACGAGACAGAAAATGGCTAAGTATCGAGCTGGGGAGAGTCCATTCTACCCTGAAATGATAAGACAGTATAATTCAGCAAGGTCAATCCTTCGATAATACTATCAGATAACATTTAGTACTTACTCTGTGCCAGGAACAGTGCTTTGCATTGTTGCCAAGTGCTTTGCACACATTACCTCACTTAATTCTCACAGCAGTGTTGTGAGGTTGTTACTGATGCTGCCATTCTCTTCTTACCCGAAGAAACTGAGTCACAGCTGTCAGAGAGACTGGTAGTTAAGAGTAAAGCAGAACACTGGCCGACAGAAGTAACTTGGGTAGAACTCAGCAGAGCAAACATTATCCAGTTAGCAGAACTGAGAGTCAAGGTTACTCCAGGTCCTGAAAACAAATAGAATCCTTGTTTTTAGAATGAGAGCCCCCCAATAAAGCTACTTTTGTAACTAGTGAGACTTGTTGCTGAATCAAGATGTGGGCTGGATAAAGTACCTTACTTAACCCACTGACTCCTTCCTGGGATCAAGACAAATGCAGAACCCTAGAGAATGCTAAATCAATGTTACTCATGGCCTGGTTCTCCAACCACTTGCATCAGGGAACCTGAGGTGTTTGTTCAAATGCAAATGCCTAGGCCTTTGCTGAATTAGAATTACTGATGTATAGTTAGGGAGACTTCATTTTATAATAAAGCTTATAAATCCTCCAGAAGTTTCTTATGGACACTAAACTTTGAGAACCATTAACCTCAACTTTCAGAGGGTCTCAAAAGGCATTGTCAGTGGGGATGGGATGACAGCAAAGGCTGGAAGCCTGGAAGATCTGGCATCAGGTGTGATGAGGTGGGCTGGAAGGGATAATCCACTGGGCAATAGTGTTGCAATTGTAGCTTAGGGGGACCTGGGTGGCTCAGTCGGTTAAGTGTCCAACACTGGATGTCAGCTCATGATCCGGTTGAGCCGGTGTCAGGTCTGGATGTTAGGTCTTGATCCCAGGGCAGTGAATACAAGCCCTGCATTGGGCCCCACGCTGAGATAAAGCCTACTTTAAAAAAAAAAACAAACAAACAAACAAAAAAAAAACAAACAAAAAAACCAATAATTTAATTATTTATTTTTGCCTTTGGGGGTTCAGATTTGTTTATTTTTATTTTTATTTTTTATACTTATGTATTCATTCTGTATTCTCTCTGAGAGAGAGAGAACAAGTGCAAGTTGGGGAGCAGAGAGAGGGAGAAAGTGAGAACCCTAAGCAGGCTTTGCATTATCATCACAGAGCCCAGCTGGGGGCTCCATCTCAGAACTGTCAGATCATGACCTGAACCAAAATCAAGAGCTGGACATTTAACTGACTGAGCCACCCAGGTGCCCCTCAGATTTGTTTTTAGTAGTTTAAAAGCAAATAATTTTTTAACCAAAAATGATAATGGCTTAGACATTTAGTCTTGAGTTCTATTTCTAGGGAACATGATTACCTTTCTTGACATAAATCTAAGAAAATAAACTTTCCTTACAAATTTAAATGAGCTCTCCATGCGAATTTGTCTAAGACTTCATAGATAAAGTCCAAATATTTGCTCTTTAATGAGTGAACTAGAATCGCCATCTCTATATTTTAAACCAGTCTATTTTTAAGCTTAATTGGGACTCCCCTGAAACTAATAATGGTATATCTAATAAACTCTCATAATTTTCACTTTATACTTTTGGTTTTTTTAGCTAAAGCATGTTTGAATAAAGAGAAGAGATAAACACACAAGAAAAAGATTAAGTTATCCAAGAACCATTCCTGCTTACTCATGTACTTTTGTACCAGGAAAGACATATAGATTTGCTAAGAAGGTTGTTTAAAAAAAAAAGTTTTCAATGACTCTTTTAAGAAATTGATTTTATCACAAAGTAAGTAATTATCACAAACACTTAACAGTAGCTTAAATGGCTTCTCTCCTTCATTGTAAACTCCTGAAGGATACATTTGTTTGTGTATATCTGAGGCAGACACTACAAAATGTATCATCTTCCATTTGTATTTCTCCCAGCATGCTCCAAACACTGCCTTTCCTCTAAAACTTTACTCACTGCTCTGACGTGTTTTGTTGACTGGAAATATTCTCTACAAAAACTTTGTGGAGTTAGTTGAATTTCTGCAGTGAATGCATTTTTGATGATTAAAAGTCACAGCATGCTTGTCTGGGGTACACATCCTAGGAGAGCAGTCATTCTTAGTTATGAGTTCCTAAGTCACAAACAGTTTTAAACTTTGAATCACTTCAAAATACATAGATTTACCAACAAAATTATGGCACTATGAATTTTGGACAAGGTATTTACCTTGCACTTGCACTTGCAACTTTTCTACATAAGTAACACAGCATTCCAGATTCACCTGTATTGCCTGAAATGTCAATAGGAAACAGAAGGCATACTCAATTTATGGTGATTCTAGGAAAATCTCACAACAAGGTGTGGTCTGGTATAGAGGAAGCACAAATAGGGCTTAGCGGATGGAGGATTAGCAGTAGCCTGTTACCACTCACAGGCTGGTGACACAAGGAGATGAAGTTTCCAGGATTCAGGACAATGTTCTACTAAATAGGCCACCTTGAGAAAAGCAGTGGTAACAGTGTTGAGGGAAACAGATATCCCAAGAAGACTTGACAGGGAAGGAACCAGATACTCTACCACTCTCTTCCCTCCTCCTCCCTTCCCATCTTCTCCTGAGGCTTTTATCAGTTAAACTCAAGTGGAAGCCAGAAGGCATGGGGGTTCTTTAATGTGGTCCATTACAGATAAGCCTTGCAGGACTGAAAGATGGAGAAGGTGGCGAGAGCTTCCAAAGGCAAATGGGAGATATTTGGCATAACCTGTTACACTGTGGTCCTACAGTAAATGTCTGGTACATTAGTTTCAAAATCTTCTCTGATACTTAATGCGTGAGTTACCCTAGGCAATTTGCCTGGGCTCACTAAGCCCTAGCTTCCTCCTCTGCACTAGGAAGACTCTAATTACTGCCTTTAGAGATTAAATGAGAGAATATAAGCATATTCCCAAACCCAGTGCCCAAAACAAAGGAAAAACTCAGGAAGGATGAGTTCCTTCCTCTCTAGTCTCTTTTCAAGGGTCAACTGTTTTTCTATAGATATTCTTACTTTCTTCCTGGCTCCTCCTTTGATAGATATCAGGTATACACAGAAGGAATGTCTAAATAAGACGTAAATGAAAACTGAAGAAGACACAAATAAATGAAAAGATATTATGTGCTCATGAACTGGAAGAATCAACATTGTTAAAATGTGCATACTACCCAAAACAATCTAGAGATTCAAAGCAATCCTTATCAAGATTCAACTGGCATTTTTTTCACAGAAATAGAACAAATAATCCTAAAATTTATATAGAATCACAAAAGACCCTGAATAGCCAAAGCAATCTTGACAAAGAAGAACAAAACTGGAGTCATCATGCTCCCTGATTTCAAACTATATTATAATGCTGTAGTAATTAAAACAATATAGTACTGGCATAAAAACAGACACATAGATCAGTGCAACAGAATAGTGAATCCAGTAATAAACCCACACTTTTTTGGTCAGTTAATTTACAACAATGGAGCCAACAATATGCAGTGGGAAAAAAACAGTCTCTCCAACAAATGGTGCTGGGAAAATTGGACAGCCACATGCAAAAGAATGAAACTCAACCATTATCTTACACCATACATAAAAATGAACTCAACACAGATTAAAGGCTTGAACATAAAACCTGAAACCATAAAATTCATAGAAGAAAACATAGGCAGTATGTTCCTTGACATAGGTCTTAGAGGTGATTTTTTTTCATCTGACACCAAAAGCAAAAGCAACAAAAGCAAAATTTTTAAATGGAACTACATCGGAAAGCCTCTGCACAGAGAAAATAAGAGAAAATACTGAATAAGAGAAAATATTTGCAAACCGTATATATGATAGGGGACTAATAGCCAAAATATATAAAGAGCTCATACAACTCAATAACCAAAAGAACAATCTAATTTTAACAAATGAGCGAAAAATCTGAATAAACATTTTTTCAAAGAAGACATACAAATGGCTAACAAGTACATGAAAAGATGCTCAACAATATTCATCATAAAGGTAATACAAATCAAAACTACCATGAGATATCACCTCACACCTGTTAGAATGGCTATTATCAAAAAGGCAAGAAATAACAAGTGTTGGTGAGAATGTAGAGAAAAAAGAAACTTGTGCACTGTTGGTCGGATTATGAATTTATGCAGGCACTATGGAAAACAATATGGAGACTCCTCAAAAAATTAAAAATAGAACTACCATATGATCTAGCAATTCCACTTCTGGGTATTTATTAAAGAAAATAGAAAAAGTAACTTGAAACGATATATGCACTCCCGTATTCACTGTGGCATTATTTACAATGGCTAAGATATGGAAACAACTTAAGTGTTCATCAATGAATGAATGAATAAATAAAATGTGAAATCGATAGGAAATAAGATAGATGATAGATAGATACATACATAGATAGATAGATAAACAGACAGACAATGGAACATTATCCAGCTCTAAAAATATAAAATCTTGCAATTTGCAACAACATAGTTGGCTCTCAAAGAGATTATGCTGCGTAAATTAAATCAGAGAGAGAAAGACAAATACCATATGATCTTCTTTTATATGCAGAATCTAAAAACAAACAAACAAAGAAGCTTATAGATACAGAGGACAGATCGATGGTTGACAGATATGGGAGTAAGGTGTATAAAAAATTAGTGAAGAGGACCAAAAGTTAAATAAAAAACTAAACCCACAACTACTTCCTTTAAATCAATGCTAAACTAAATGAGTAGACCAGCAATGGGACAGCAGTTTTCTGATGATGCATTTCATGGAAGTGCATCCAATCAGACACAAGTTGATAAATCTTGATTTTTTATTAAATATATATTTTCTGTGGTAATTGATAAAGGATGTTTGTCAGAAATTTCTAATTAGTGGTCAATCGATATTCATAGATTACTGAAATAGAAGTCCCTGTGTTTCAGTGATGAATTCTCATAGAGAGAGACAAACCTGTCTCAACAGTGATGTATCTATATTCATTTAGATATATCTAAACTTTGGCTGTTTTGATATCTTGGCTGTATTTACAAAGTGAGACTAAGTCATCATCTTAATAAATTATTTTATTTAGATAATTTTTAACTGAAAAGAACAGTTTCAAGAACAAAACTAGAAAATGTAAATTCCCCATAGCTTCAACTTTCTTAACGTATACCAATAACTCTTTCTCATTTGTACCTTAAAAATTACTATTGCTTATAGGGAGAACTAATTCCTTGACTTCAATCCATCCATACTAGCTATAAGTCACATTTCTTAAGCACTTTAACATTTATCCATTAAAAAAAAAAAAACATATTATCTTTGGTAATCTCCAGAACAGCAAAAGTAAGCAGATATATACATTTGTTCCTCTTTACAGATGTGGAAACTGGATCTCACAGAGGTTACAAAACTACTTAAGAACAAAACCAGGTCTTGGTCAACAAGCATAAAGTATGGAACATTATTTTAACATTCATCCAAATTTTGATTAGAAAGTTGTTATGAGCCAAACACTGTGCTGGGCACAGAGGTTAAAAAATAAAATGAATAATCCATCATCATCTGTTCCCACAAGCAACATGTTCCCACCCTTTGCTAGATAATGGATAATACCTAAGAGCAGTAATACTTTCAGGCAAAACAATGATCAGATTCTACTTGAATCTAGATTTTTGTTTACTTATTAGATAGATTATAGATATAGATATAAATAGATAGACATAGATAGATATAGACATAGATGTCGACATAGACATAGGTATAGATATTGATGAAATACATATACACACACAAACACATATACATACATAGAGATCTCATTTGTCTCCAGGCTGAGGTAACACAACCAATCTCATTCTATATCGAATCACAAATAGAGAAATTAGAAATCTCAGAACAAATAATCACAACTACTTATAAATATAATTCACTCACACATAGATTTTTTTTCTTCTTCAATTTCCTTCTTATATCTTTCCCTTTGTCAATATTTCCTTCTAAAAATATTTGGAGACCAGTGCTGATTCTTTTATAGGTTGAAAAATCAAACCTATGTTGAAAAACACAATTTGTATCTATGAGAAATTTTCAATTTAGAATCAAAACATGCAATCAAATCAACAACAGTCATAAAATATAATTGTTCTGAGATTTTTAAATATAGGATTCTGTGGTAGCATAAATAGGCTGAGTTACTGAAGGAGGTTATCCTCAAGGGTATTTGGAAACTGAGCAGGACTATTCCAGGGGGAGAAGAGAGCTCCTGCAAATAGAGCAGGAAAGACAAAGAGCTCCCTGAGTGGCTAGGAATAACTGATGCCTATTAAATGAGTGGTAGGAAGATTGAGGATAGAAAGGTAAACATGAGCAAAATACTGAATAGCCTCATTTGTTGTTCTGGGAAAACAAGAATAACAAAATATACAGTTCCAAGGCCTCCTACAGCACTAATATTAGCTTGACTAATATTAATACTAGATTCACTAATGAAGATGATGAATTGTGAGGTACTCAGAGAAACACACATGATGCAGTAGCACTGTATCTTTGAAGGATGGTTTGGATTTATTTTAGATGTACAAAGGAGTTACACTCAAATTCAGAACATCTGCTGTGGCATGGATACCTTCAGCAAAACAGATATGTGACCAATCGTACTAGTTGCTTGCTAAGTACATGCTGAAAATCAATACTGGTCATATAGGAAGGAAAAATGCCACTAAGGACTTGGGATCATTTTTTAAATCCTCCTGCAGAATAACTCTGAATGTTGTGAGGAAACAAGAGTGAAGGAAAAAATCAATCCCTTACTATTGGCATCCATGTCTTCATCAGTCTTCCAACTGATTGATCACCTGGTCTTCACTAGAAAAGATTGTTTCCTGAAGCACCAATTTTCACATGTGGCTCCATTAGTTGATGAATCCCTGTTAAAGTCCTCATTCACTAGTCCAATGTGAAAAGTTTTCCCTAACCATGTTAAATTAGAAGATTCAAACCCCCACATGTTTCCATTAGATAAGCAATCTGGTCAGATCAAACAAGGCCCCTACATCTTTAGTATTCCCTTGAGAAAATTTTGCTTCACAGAAAGAATGTGAGCTTTGGGTCAGCATAGTTCAGTGTGAATCTTATTTTTAACTCTGTGACCCTGGGCCAGTTTATTAACTTTGCTGAATCTATTTCCTCATTTGGAAAATGAGATGAATAATAGCTCCTTTTGCAGAGCTGTTGTGAGCATTAGAGATTACTTTACAAAATGTCAAGCGATGTGCCCCGCACATAATAGCTTCTCAATAAATGGTGGCTGTTATTGTAATTCCTTCCTCTAGGTTCCTATTTGGCAGCTCCCACGCATTTCTGGACTCCCCAAGGTGCTGTCCCAGTTCCTGTTTTATGTTCAGTTGATGTCAATTAATTACTTCTAAATTGTTACCTAGTAGAGAATCAAAGGCCCTGGCTTTGACTCTGCCATCAGTACACTTAATTACCTTGAACAAGTCACCTACATTTTCTGGGCTCCAGTTTGCATAGCTATAAAGTAAAAGGTTTGATTAGATGATTTCTCAAGCTGCCACCAGCCCTGTGATTATGGATTCCATGGTATTAATTAAATAGGAAAGCCCTTTGCTATGCCTTGTGAGTTTCTTGAAAACTATAATAATTTCTACATTCAACTGTATTTTCTGTATTTTGAAAGTCCCTTAGATATCTAATCATGATTAATTGATTACTTTGGTGACAATTATGAAAATCAATGAATCAAGTCATTGGCTTTCCTTGAGGTCATGTTGATAACTGACAAGTAATAGAAATGGCCATATACATGACCTTAGTGTTTGATTTTGATCTCTCCATATTGGTCCAAAAATACTTTCAAAGCCATGGTGAGGATATGTAGATGGAAGCAAGGAAATAAAGGAAAGAAAGCTGGTATGTTGTCTTGATGAAATTTCAAGGGCCTTTACTTTTGACCTCAATTTTTCATAGACAAAAATGAAAAGGCACAGACTGCTGCCAAATACATGGGTTATAGCAATTGGTTACCCAGTGGGATCTAATAGTGAGACCATTTTGGCAAGAACCCCACAAATATAGATATTTAACTACTGGCAGCAGGAATAAGAAATGCATGATATAGAAACAATTATGCCTGTCAACTGGATTGGGAGAAAAAAAAAAAAAAGAGGATAGCTGCTTCCCAATGTCAAGATGGTTGACAATGAAGAAATAAGCTACACAATCTGAAATGAAGGATATGATCTAAATAGAACCACTCCTGGTATGACTTTTCTTCATTTGTCAGATGGGATACTCCTAGATCCCAGACTTAGGCTATTTCCAACTGCCCAGGACATATATAGCCTGGATCCATGTGTTCCATGGAATTCAATAGGACAGTCACCTCCAGTCAACATTATCTTTTGTGCCCAAACTCACCAAAAACTATGTACTTTTCTGTCTACTTTAAGTATTCTTAGTGCTTTGTAGCAAGTTTTCTTTTAATCTTTAATTTAAAATTTAAACTTAAATTTTTAATTTTGCTTTAAAAATTTTGCTTTTAAGTGGGAATCAGAAGCCAACTTAGAGTTCATGTATAACATCTATGGGATTTTTTGCAAAGGTTTATTTCTACCATCCTCTTACTTATCATCATCTTGACAATCCAAATAAATGCGTGACACATAATTCAATAAATGAACATCTATTTTCAAATATTTCAAATATGATGTTTATATATTCATAAATTTAAAATACAAATAGTGTGTAATATTAAATATTTTTAAATATTGAAATATGAAATTTCAAATAAATATTTTTGAATGAATGAATGAGCAGAATGAGCTATACTGCAGTTGTACAATATGGAATGTAACCAGCAAAGTCTCCTTTCATGGATATTTTGGTCTAATAGGACAACCAGAAAATAAAGAAGCCCATAAAATAAATGATTATAAAAGAATTACTATGAAACAAACAAATGGGACACAAATGGGAAGAGTAACTAACGGCTTAGCAGTGTTGAGCAAGGTTTTAGATAGGTTGCCGAGGGAGGCCTCAGTGATAAGGTGATGTTTACACTGAAATCATTAAGCCTGAAAAGTGGCTGGTCTTGTAGCAGCCTGAGGAAGAGAGCATTCTGAGTCCTTTGGATGGGGTCTTGTGCCAAAAGTGAGGAATACCAGAAGGTGCAAGTCTAGACCCCTGATCTCAGAAATTTCACCATATAAATAAAGAAGTGAGTCCTGTACAAAACAACAAATACAAATCCTGGGAAGGTTACTGAATGTCCCATCAAAACAGATATGAGAGGTGAGCAGAAAGACTGACCAGCACTGGAACAGTGCTTGAAGGGGAAGTCCAAATTTCGGAAGGAAGGAATCAACACTCAGAAGATGACTTTTAATTAAAATTCTGATTATGATTTATAATAAGATGCGTGTATTGTCTTCACCTATAATATTCTTCCTCCGTTCAAACTTTAGAACCAGGATAGCAGTGTTATTTGCTTAGTTGTTTATTTGTTTGCTTTATTGCTTTGCTTATAAATTCAATTTCCTGTGGAGTGCACTCTTCACAGTGGGCAGTCAGCAAATGTTCTCATTTGCTTACCTGAAGAGCTTAAAGCAAAGATACAGAGTCCAGATACCCTCATTCACCACAATTAATAAATGGGCTGCATTAAGGACAAAGTACTAAAGAGTAAGTTCAACGCAGGCCAGGATTCCAAGGGCTCCCAGAGCTGTCTCATAGAGACTTGCCTAGGAACAGCTAGGGGAGCAAAGAACCAGATGAGTTGATGGGTCAGTGCAATTTAACCACTTCACTTTATCGAAACACTTCATATGTGAAGAATAATATTCAAGAGATCTCAATTCATGTGGTCACAGGGTGAGCAAGCTCAAGGACTCTGGCCTTAGAGGACTGAAACCAAATATAGGTTGGATGAAAAATGTACCACCAGCAGTGTTGGAAGAGTTATCCTAGCTATGCTAACACTCCTTTAAAAGTTGAAACCAAAAACAAATGGAGCATTATTTTCTTGTGCTGACTTAAAACTCTGTACAAGTCTGCTGACTTAAAACTCTGTACAAGTCTCCTTGAACATTTGAGGAAAGGGTGGTGAAGCCTGTATTCACAGTCTCTGAGCTCACAGGTTGGTCAGGGACTACCTCATGATTAAAAGTGGATCCAAAGAGCAATTGTTTGACTGTAAAACATTTCCTGGTTTAGAATTTGTTCAAGTGTGGTTAGAACGTAGTCACAATGGAGCTACTCCTAATTTTGCACAGTGGCCCATATGATTCAGGACCACAAAAGGGTGGTTGATGGGTGGTCAAAGTTCACTTCATTATGTCAGCACTGAATGGCTAAACTACCCTTTAACCCCCACACATATCATCAAGCTGCCTGTAAGCTCTTCTTTGTTTCTCATGAATGTGTTTTTGTGTTTATTTTGGAGGCCTTGTCTGGTTATACTGAGAAAAGGAAAATCCCTTTTGTTAGATACAAAACCAATTCTTTGCATTTTAATGAGCACCTCTTGATTACAGGACCTAAAATCTGTTGAACAACACCATACCTTGCCTCATAATTTTACACTTGTGTATTATTTGATGAGAAAATTCTTCATGCAGTCTCTAAGAAGATAATATGATTTCAGGTGATAGTCTTGCCTCAATATGCAACAGTCTATGGTGGGTGAGAATAAAATATGCAAATTTATGCAATATCTACTCAAGTACACACATGGACCTAACAAGTATTTACACTTGCAAGTGGACACTCAAGAAGAATTGAAAGAAGGTGTGGCTTTTGCCAACCAGCATATTCTCCTACCCCAGTTGTGAAATAATAGGTCAATCCTGCAATGCCATACAAAAGAAAAGCCACAGCAAGTTTTCTTTTGTGCTGCTGAACTTTTCCAGAAATGGGCAGTTTGCTTAACCACCTGATAAGGAAGCATGAGCCAGATGCAGCCACATGCCAACAAGAACCCAGGAAGAGCATTGCAGGCTGCTGGAATTCACAGACTCCAAATCTGCAAAGGAAAGCAGTGTTAGTCCATCCAGCTGCGCTGACAACAATGTTAACAAAATTCCCTTTATACACTGGTTTTGCTGAGGTCAGTTGATTACCTCACTAGGCCTTGCTTTCGAAATTGCAGTGGTCAGGAGAATGTGGGGTGGCTATAAGCTCATCAGCTGGATAGCTGGGAAAACCAGTTTTAGAAAGCTGTCAATTGAGAGATGTTTTCAGCATATCAGCGGTATGATGTCCAGATAGCAGATTGCATAACAACTAGTGCAGCAAATAGATTGATTTTCTCCCCCCCGGGCAGAAAATGTTTGACAAAAGGAGGTGACCCAGCGCTTAAACAGACTTTCTGCATGAAGATCGTGCTGGACTTACCACCCTTGAGTGCCAAACAGAAGGCAGAATCCTAAGTAGTCTCATTTTTAACTGGAAATCAAAGATTAACCCCCAAATATAAGAGTGTATTTTTCAACAAATACTCTTTTAGAGAAACCAATCATCTAGTGTTTTTAGGAATATGTATAAAATATAACACCTTAAAATAAAACACCTGTTACATGCCTTTGCAATGTATGTTTACCTTGCAAATATATTTTTTCTTTTTCCCTTAATTTTCTAATTATACCTTATTTTGCTTTTTCTGGATGAGAACTTAGTAACATCAAACCTCAAATAATGACATCTTTAATTCCTTTTAAAGCTATTTTTTATTGCATAGTTTTTCTTTATGCAAGTTATGGTGCTGCACAGTTGATAGAATTCTAAGAAATTAATTAATCAAATTAATTAAACTGCCAGATGCTTAAATATAAAATAGTGTAAATTAGATATTGTTTTTGACAGCCACCAAAATAGAGTGTAATGATCAAATGAAAAATGTTAGTTATTTTTCTTTCCTACCTTGTTTTCCTGCTTTTTAGTGTATAACTTTGGATTCAGTTGGGCCAGAGATAAATTATTGGATTCAATTATGGAAAAAGTCATTTTCAGCAAAGAAGACTATATGGTGGTAAAATGCCAGCTGTATGTCTCTTGGTTGAGTTGATGAAAACTGACTCAGCAGTGTTCTTCAAAGACACTTAGAATCGTGTGTTTTAGAGCTCTAAGTAATTTCAGGACTTTTTCTAGTTCAGTGTGCTACTTTCCACAAGTTAAAATAATATTTCTATTTTATTGCACCTCAGGTTCAGAAAGGTTAGATAAGCTCCTTGAGGTTATAAAACTGTTCTAGAGACACCTAAAATCCAAGCTTCTGCTTTATAATACAGCATCTTATTTTTTGTATTCCTAAATAACAAATAGATATCATGTATGTTACCACTCTCTTAATCCATGTTTATGACAGCCATTGTGAATCAATGATGACCTGCTTTCCTGCTGAGCATAAAAAGCAGACTCAGTAGCATTGCATCTCATCAAAATAGTTGAGCAATCCACTTTGGAGATGGGATAAAAACTGTGCTGAACCATGCTCCTTTAAAGGGCAGCCTTGACCGGCTTAGATTCAAACCTTGTGATAGGGAATGGCTTCTAACTAAGTCAAAAAAAAATCAGTCAAGCTCATAATTTGTTAACAAATGTACACAGTAAATGTAAGATATTAATAATAGGTGGAAACTATCTATGGGTCAGGGTGGGAAGGGGGTATGTAGGAGCTCTCTGTACTTTCTGGACAATATTTCTGCAAACCTAAAACTGCTCTACAAAATAAAATCTGTTATTTTTTTAAAGTCCCTGGAATGGCTGCCCTATCTCTATTGTTGATCCATATGGATCATCACATGGTACATTTTCACATGGCCATTACTAAGAACCATAAATACAACTGTGATGGACAAGTCAACCATAACTTGTATTATCTGATAAGTATATTCTGAACCTGTGTTTGGAACAGGAAACCTAAACGCACATTCTTCAAGTTAAAGTGTCTTTGGTGTGCATCAGCATCCATGGGGCAAGGGTTGTTGTTGTTTTTTTTTTTTTTGATGATGGGATAATTACCAAGACATGATAATTGTTGTCAAAATACTTTTTTTTCTTGCAGTTTCCCTAAAATTAGCAGGCTTAAGCTGTGGATTATGGAAGACAGTATACTTCAAGTGTGTGTACTATGATTCAAGGCTAAATAGGTCCCATAGGAAAAGTTTAAGAAAGAAAGTGATGTTGTTTAGCTTGGCAAAGAGGAGACTAAAGGGTGCTCTGAGAATTGTGTTTGAAATATGATGATCTATTAAATGGAGGACAGGAACCAGCTGTTCTTCATCTCAAGCAAGGAAAGACTAGGAAACTGGCTCAATGGAAGATGTGGGTTTGGGTGTAATAGTCCTTCCCTAATTAACTCCACTCCTCTGAGCACTACTTTATCCTTCTTTCATCAGACACTTGGGTTTTAGCATAGAGCAGAAAATTCTATGTATATTAATAGACTTACTTTGTAATCTTCCCAAGACATTATGGGTTTTATCTATCAGAAAGCATATTATCTGCCATGAGCTAAACCTAGTATATAGTATTTCTTCCCAACTCTTCAGTAAGCCACCCAATGGCATATACCATTTCTGTAAGATAGAGGTTAATAAACTCTTAGAGTCTATCTGGTATACTGAAACTTTCTGAATATGAAAACAGACCTAAAATTACTCAAACCCTCCATGGTGAGAGCAAAGAACTACCACAAATATCTCTTCTCTCTTAATCACACCACCATGCCCATCACAGAGAGTTCTTTCTCATTTCCCGAGTCTTAACATATTACCACATTTATTAGCCATGCACCATATTCTACCTCAAGGCAAGTATTTCCTCAGGACAGAAGAGAAACCTTAGACATTATGTCATGTCTTTGTGTAATATTAATTACATCTAAATCACATCATTGAATAAATAAACAGCAAAACTGTTATGTTAATAGAATGATAAAATATAAATATAGATTCAAAAAAGACCTGATGCTTTCTCTTCAAGAACTTAACCCTTCAGAAGGGAATGAAAATGCCCAGGTGTACATATCTCAGTTTGAGGCTGAGGCTGAGTTGGGGGTTTTATGAAAATATAATTCATCTTTGGAAACAAAGTGGTAATCACTGATTGCATCATTAGGGCCAGAGTGAGACCCTCAAAATTAAGGGACTCACACTGCCTCTCCCAAAGGCAAGTGAACTTGGTAATACCCGCACTTAGGAATTACACCCTATGGCAGAGGCCCACTCAACACAACTGGGAAGAAGAAAAGTGTGCATGATTAGAAGAGTTATAGAAATTAGGACAAGATTGTCCTAAAATATGGGCAGCTCTAAAATTGGTAGTGAGTTATCATTTAAGTATAAACAAAATACTATACAGCAATAAGGAATGGAGGAATCTTGGAAGACTCCTTGTACGACATGGCTTTTGACCAAAGGTAGAGAAAGAAAATTTGGCAAATAGATGCATGGAGTAGACAAATTTAGGAAAATTCTAGAGAGTGTTTTACCCATTCCCCAAGTACCAGTTAAGGCTTTGTGTAGTGGAAATCAGGCTCAAATGTTAGCTTATTAAAATTTCAGCCTCATAACTGCCCTCTAGCCCTGACTTAAAACCTCAGAGTAAATTAAGGGTAAAGAACTGATGTAAATGGTGCTGGGTCATTTGTACAGGAGACAAGGAGAAAAATATAATAACTGTGTTACAGCTTGAGATCAATCCAGATCTAAAGCTGGCAAGGATGGTGATAGATGAATTTTCTGAGATTCCAGAGTTAGGAATCTTTCTGTCCTAAACTTAGGTCTTCCCTATAGTCGACCCGTGATGTATGAGCAGGAGTGTCCCATATGGATAGACCCACCATGAAACAACAAATAGGAACAAGTGGCAGATGTTATCAGACAACTTAATCACTTTTAAAACAAACCTACTTTTTCCCGTGGCAGTGAACTGACCAATTTATTTGAAAACTAGTTGATTTCTTTACTACTTTTCTTTTTTTCTTTGTCATTTCAGAGCATTATAGGAGGATATTTAACTAACTGTCAGATATATGTAACTGACCACTGAGTACTTTTTTATCTGATTCTTCTCCAGAAAAGTTTACACACACACATACACACTTAGAAAGTCACAGTGAGGAACTGAAATAACTTTTACTTGATTTCTGATCTCTGAGCCACCTTCTCCCCCAAATTGTAGAAATTGTGGACAACATATTTATTATTTTCTTGACATGAACATAGATTTTTAGTAACTCTCATTCTTGTTCTTAGTCTCCACCTGGTCAAAGCATTTAATTTAGACTCAGTCTACATTTCCCCTGAAAAAATGAAGCTATATTAATTAAGTTTATTTGATCTATATACGTTGACGTTTGACAAATTAATATTCTTTCCTGCCCTCGACCTTTGTCAGGGTCTTTCTTGTGTGCATGTGTGACTGGTTTTAGGATGTGAGTCAATAGCTGAGTTTAAGTGCATTCCAGGTTCCCCTTCCAGCTCCCCCAGTGCCCTTGAGCAGGATCTTGTTAGCACCTGAAAAGTTTGGCACATGGTAAGGCAATTAGCTTCCTTTCACACCTAAATTTACCTCCACCCCATGCAAACCTGCAGCTGTTCTCCTGCATTTGTTACTCAAATGATCGCCCTGGTAAACAGTGAATCATGAGGCTGAGGCAACATAACCTTATTGGCCTCCTAGGGACCTGATCCTACTCCTTAAAACATTCTCTTCACTACTTTTATTTGGGGAGTCATGTTCCACATTTAGCACAGAAAACTTTGAGCATTTTCAATAATGCTTTCAATGTAATAATAATAGAAAACAAATGAACTCCTTTAAATTGTCCCACTTCTAGATGTTGGATTTTTTCATTGATTTTTAACTGGTGATTAGCAAGTATTTCAGCAAGTACTTATTTATTTAATAGATAATGTATTATTATTTACCACGTACAAAATACTATACTTTTTATTATAGGAAATAAAATAATTGAAACCTTATTTTTTGCTGGTTATATGCAAACGATGCCTAAACACAATATGAATAGAACAATAGCTTTGATTGTGATGTTTGAGAAGGTTTATAGAGTTTTCAAATGGATCCTAAAAGTTCTAAACTTATGTTTTTAAGGACTCAATCACCATATTTAGTCAAAGAATAAACTGAAAGAAAGAACTGGGCCAAACGTTGAATAGGAAGGTAGTTGCTGATTCTTTTGAAGTTACAATTCAGCATCTTTTAATCAGGCGCCTACAGACCATGAGTTAAGTGTTGAAAAGTGGGACATTCTAAGCAAAAGGTTGGTTTGAGTGGATTCATTTAAGTGGAAATCTAGACTCCTATAATGGTTAGAGAACTAGACATGACAGCAAGCATCACCTAATAATACTCAATATGAAGAAGGATTTCCTGCTGGTGAATGTTCAAGGATGAGAAGTATAGGAGTCAGAGCACTTTAAGGTCTAATAATGTGCAAGGAAACTCAAAATTAGAAACCTTGGCTATCCAACAAAATTTTGGCATGAAGGCCATCAAATATCTAAGTAGGGGACCATGGGGTGTAAGCCTTCCACGGGATCTGAATAATAAGAAGTTACAGAATCTGTGACTGACTGCTTCTCTTCCTGAGAAATCACTACCTAACTCTGTAAAAAGTGTTTGATTCTATCCCTGAAGGTCTTGAGGACTTTTGACCTCTGACTTTGTCAGAGTCTACAAATGGATCCTTATTGTCTAATTTTCTGTATTAAGTGAGCAGAGTTAATCATAGCCAATTAAGCAGGATTACAGGCACCAGTCTGGAGGGCATCTAGAGTTATAAAATTTATAAGATATAAGAGTTATAACGAAATGGGGGTCTGTAGATATTGAATCTAAAATGTAGTGTTCAAAGAGGGTGGCTGATAATACCAGCTCGACAAGCAAGTGATGATAAGCTGAAACTTGAAAATTGAGAAGTATCCAGAAGTTATGAATATTGTGTTCAAAACTCTGTGTCATTATTTTTTAGTATCTTAAAGCAATTTATAGTTACATCTGTAATATATCCATAACATAAAGTAAGGCATTCCTACTTTTTAACATTTGTTTTATGTGAATCATTCTATATTCACATACATTTAAAGTAACTAATCTGCTATAGAAATTTGTAAAAAATACACTTAAAAAACAATGCATTTTATATATTCTCAGAATAAGGTTATTACTACCTTGTGTCAATCTTTTTCTCCTTCCTTTCTCCTTGTTCCCTCTCTCCTTCCCCCTCTTTTCTTTCTTCTTTTATCTTCCTTCCTTCTTCTTTCCTCCTTTCCTTCCTTCCTTCTTTCCTTCCTTCCTTTCTGTTTCTTTCTTATTTTTCTCATGTATGAAGTATAAATAACTCTTGTTTTGATTCTCTTGTTTTAAGGAAACACCTATCTGAAAAGTAGGTTAATACACATGGTAAGAATTTAAAGTTTCCTTAAGACTTGTTACAAAACCATGCATAGCTCCTTTGAAATGCTGAAAATTATATCAACATTTCTGTGTCATCTTCTGACTCTTCTTCCTACATTTATGGTAACTGTCCAGAGTGTCTTCCTGAAGAGTATAAAGGAACAAGACTAAAACTCTAAGTCTGCAGAATCTAGCCTTGAGTCTAATCTTGTGTCATATCTTCTTCCATTTGAGATATCATTATGTTAAAGCTTAAACAAAAAATCCTTATCATCTCACAGTTCTGAGTTATGGCCCTTTATCAAAGATTTTGGGGAAATTTCTTCATCATAATCAATATCCTCACTTTTCTTGTCTGCAAAGATGCTGTGTAAAAAATTACCTCACATTGAGGAGCTTAAAATAATGCATACTTATTAACTCAGTCATTGTGTCTCAGAAGTCTGGCCATAGCTTAGCTGAGTCTTTTCCTTACATTTCACAAAGTTGCAATCAAGGTAACTTTTGGCCAGATTGCATTATCATCTGAGAACTTAGCTGAAGAAAAATCTACTTCTAAGCTCACTCTATTGTTGGCAGAGTCCATTGCCTTGTGGTTATATAGGACTGAGAGCTCCAGCTTCTTACTAGTTGTCACTTGGAAGCCATCGTCAATTCCCCAGCTCCTCCTGCCTTGTAGCTTTCTCCATAGATAGTTCACTACATAGCAGTGTGTTTCTTTAGGGTGGTAGGAGAGCATGAGCAAGTCCCCTAGCAAGACAAAGTGTATATAACATAATATAATCATAGTAGTGATATCCCATCACCTTTGCATATTCAGCTGGTTAGAAGAAAGTCAACATATTGCATCCAAACTCAAGGAGAGAAGATTATACAAGAGCATACACACCCGGAGGTGGGAGTCATGGAATCGCCTTAAAGTCTGTGCACCATAGAGTGGGTATGGTTTAACATTCAGAGAGTCTTCAATCTTGGAAAACAAGCAATCAGCATGGTTTCATCCATCACAGCCCAGCTGATCATCCCATCCATTTTACAAAGATCCCCAGAGGTAAGAAATATAGTGCTATAAAATAAAGATGATATTGGAGGGCAACCTGTTAGGTGACTGGTGAGTGATGAAGTTGCTGTTCACCTCACTATTATTTGTGGTGTGAGCCTCTGATTTCTAATCCTAGCCATGATTCAGCATCTATTAATGATGACAGTCCTAATTCCTCTTTAACTTCTTCCTCAACTTTCAAAATGTAGATGATGATATACATCAATCTTAGAAGGGCAGTATGAGCTTTAGCTTGTAGTAAAGTATTCAGCCCAATTTTGAATAGACATACTTTTGAGTAAGAATTCAGCAGAAAGCAGCATAAATCTTTAAAGAGCTGGCACAAAACTGTTGGGGAGGAGATAGAGTTCTAATTTAATATAGAGAAGTGAAAGCTAAGGGGTGATTTAATTACAATCTACAAATATAGGAGAAATCTTTATTAGAAAAAAAATATTTTGCATATTCAAAGAAGCCCAAATTAGATTAAGGAAATAGGGGATTTTGTTTAGCCAAGACATTTTATTTAAAGGCTTTGAAGAGATTCTGCAATCTTCTTCTCTAGGTGGGCTTTAAAGCTAAACTTGGAATTGGAATGTCCTTGACATTTTTTTCTTTTCTTGGACCTTATTTATTAATATACATTTATATATATACACATTTATTAATATTTATTAATACACATTGATATGCATATAAGCTTCCTTCTACAATGAAGAATGAAACAGTTTTTACTTCCTTATTCAAGAAAAAATAAGGTGAACTGTTCTGAATTTTGGTAATATGAGCCACTTAGTTTGAAGAGTGGTGTCATACAACACAGGGAAAGTAGCTGGACATAGAAAGAAATAAAGGTACCCTTTATTTGGTACCTGATTTGGTACATGATTCGGTACCAAATTAGGCCTGGATTTTTTGTTTATGTCAAGGGAAGATTTGAATCTGTGACTATGCTTTTATATAAAATAAATAACCATAATGAAAAGGCTTAAATTGAGCTAAAAACAATTTACCAGACACAAATAGAAAAAAAGGAGGAGACAGTGATACCTGGGTGGCTCAGTCAGTTAAGCATTCAACTCTTGACTTCATCTCAGGTCATGATCCCATCATTGTGGGACTAACCCCAGTGTGGGGCTTTATGCTGAGCATAGAGCTTGTTTAACATTCTTTCTCTCCTTCCCTCTGCTCCTTTCCCACACTCATGCTTGCTCGCTCTCTCTCTAAAATAAAAATAAAGAAGAAATAAAGAAAGGAAAGAAAGAAAGAGAGGAAAAAAGACAAAGAGGGAGAAAACAAATAAATGGATTATTACATGAGACTGGCTAGTAAGTGGTAAGACTGTTAAATGTCAAATAATGGACATCATGGACTCTTAACTAGGAAGGGTACCATGTCCCATCTCACAGCATGATTCACTTCAATACCTTGTCAAAACTTTACCGATTTTTGGGTAATCATTTCATTGGTTAAAATCTCAACTTTTCCTCAGTTAATTTGTTTCAATGTTGCATGCTAACAAAGTTTTTTCTTATGTTGATCTTTATTCTTTTTTCATAGGACTGTTGTTTGTTCTTTGGAGCAGTACATAGCGACTTTATTTATTTTTTAATATACATCGCCCTTTGAGTATGTGAAGATGGCCACCAGGATATTTCCTTAATATTCTCTTTTTTTTATTCATCATCTAATTCTTCAACTGTTTAATTTATTAAGCAGTCTTAAGTCCTTTGAGAAGATTTCTCTCCCCTCCCCCATCAACACTGTATATTTTAGAAGCAATGAGGTCCTAATGGCCAAAATTCTTAGATGGATATGGATGGAGTGTTGACTTGCCTATGAATTTAACTTCAAAACCAGTTGCTTAATCAGTTCATCACAAAGACACAGACTAGCTCATAAAACAACAGATGAGTGAGCACACAATAAAATCAAAGCTGCAAAAGGCCATTAAACACTAAAGATATATTGTAGAGTAGAACTTGCTTAGGTAAGAACTTCCTGCCCAGTGCCATGCCATGATGATTAATGCGTGCATATGTGAACTTTATGAAAAAGATAATGAATTGATAGTGTTCTTAAATGATGCCATTTTAGACCTGTTTGGCTTCCTCTCCTCCCTTGGGAATCAACTGACCACACTCTGTTAGTTTAAACAAATGAACATTTAATGTTGGCCATTCTGCCAACCAAGTTGGGGAAAAATTAAATCATTTATCAAGAGAAAACAAAAGAAAAATAATGAGGGGCTTCTGGGAAAAAGGTGAAGACCGGTAGTTATTAAGAAGGAGAGGGTGCCACAGAAACTGATTAAAATATAATACAGGAAAGGCCTTAGACTTGTTTTCAAACTTTGGTTTATTCTTATTTGGGTACCAGGGAGCTGATTTTAATCACACTATAAGTCTTTCTTATTCCTTAAGACAACCTTCTTTGGCATCTCTAATTTTAACACTACCTCCTGTGAACACATCATCTTCTTTTTGGTGGTCATCCAATGGGTTGTGAATGAAAGTAACATAATTAGGGAATCTATAAGTAGAAAATGCAATTCAAATGCCATTTGTGTTAATAGACTAAAGTCCACCTTGGTAATATATCTAACATTTAACAAACAATCCATTAATATTGATAGTATTAATGTTAATATTAATATTATTCACAATTATTAATATTATTAATCCAATGATATTTATTGTATTTAGTACTATTCTAATAACTGAGGGGAAATACAAGGAAAATACAAGTCACAATCTATGTCTCAGGAGCTTATAAAATTTTAAGAAGAAAGGCGCCTTGGTGGCTCAGTCAGTTAAGTGTCCGACTACGACTCAGGTCATGATCTCATGGTTGGTGGGTTTGAGCCTCACATCGGGTTCTGTCCTGGCAGCTTAGAGCCTGGAGCCTGTTTCAGATTCTGTGTCTTCCTCTCTCGCTGCTCCTCCCCTGCTCATGCTCTGTCTCTCTCTGTCTCGAAAATAAATAAACTATAAAAAAAATGTTTCTAAATAAATAAAATTTTAAGAAGAAAAAATATGTGCCTAATGCATGTTATATTATATTATTATATTAATAATTATGTATTTAATGTTAATATATTATATATATTTAATACATTTAATATACACCTATATATACATATATACACAAAATGACCTGAGTATTATGATAATGAGATCTGTAGATTAAGAGAAAGGAGGGAGCCATCATTGTTGAATAAAGTATATTGAAAAGTGGTTTTAAGAGGATGAGAAGGAAACCAGTTAGTTTTTCTGGGTGATTTTATTATTTATATTATTGTCTCTTTTTTTTTTTAATTTTTTTTTTTTTTCTAGGAGAGAGAGAGAGAGAGAGACAGCATGAACAGGGGAGGGTCAGAGAGAGAGGGAGTCACAGACTGAAACAGGCTCCAGACTCTGAGCTGGCAGTCAGCACAGAGCCCGACGCGGGGCTCGAACCCACCAACTGCGAGATCATGACCTAAGCGAAAGTCGGACGCTTAACCGACTAAGCCACCCAGACGCCCCTATATTATTGTCTCTTAAAGCCAGCAAGAATGATACATATATGACTTCTTTATATGTTTATAATTATATACACATAATTGATAAAGAGTAACAAGACTTTTCAGCAGAAAGATAATCCATTTGATAGAGGTTTCCACTCGTACAGTCACTGTGCTCACTCTCTGAGGATGACAAGAGGACCAAGTAAATGGATGGAGAAGGGAATATTGAAACATAAGTGCAATTTGAAGACCTTTTCTGGAAAGTGACAATGTATCACCTTCAGCTGAGCCAAAATGGTAGGTGTAGAAATTCCCTTAGAAAGTTTTCTCAGGTTTATTATGTATGTACTGAACTCTCATGTGCCAATCACGTATTTCCTGTGAATAAGGCAGCCTGAATGCTAACTGTAAAGCCAGACTCAGGTCCTTTAGCTGTTGGATTTATCCATGATCTTGCCTTTATGAGTAGCTGGCTATGAGAGGGAGGGAAGAAGGTTTGGACTAAGCTGAAAGGCGTTTTACTATTTACCATGCATAGAATATCAGAGGAAGGTTTGAGTATTTTTTAGTGGGAGACATTAGTACACCACTAGTGGGAAAGCATTGACATCAAATAGTAAAGCCAAAAAAAGCTAGAACTTGGAAAGGATAAGAGACAAAACAAAAAGAGAAAACTAACAAAACCATGTCAAGTACAAGAGTTGTGGGTATCCAAACACACAAAATGAATCTAATTAAGTGATGTTGGGACTCTGTCAAAGCTGTCCCAGAATATTCTCCCCTGTTTCCTTTATGAGCAACCAGCCAGTTCTTACAAGGGTGAGGTGTGTTTTCAAAGGAACCAAAAAGTGCCAAATGAATTTTAAAGGATCTATACTTGTTTCTCCATAAGAAAAAAAACATTAATATCTTCTTATTTATCTTTTAACATACCAATTACTTCATGTAAAAAGAGTGTAAAGACAATACAAGAGAAAATAATATATTAAAATTGTTTATTGCAATGGTATTTATAATATGAAAATATTGGAAAGATCTTTATATTCAACAAAAAGGAAAATATCTAAGAAAATTGTGGCATAGGCCCACAATGTAAATCTCATGATTAACATATTTAAGGTGCATGTTGTAATATGAAAACTATTATTCATCTAGTACAAGAATTTTTTAAAATATACACTTCTTTTCTTCCTTAGACCATGTCTTAAATGAATACAATAATGCTTATATCATCATCATTATTATAGATGAATATTTTCCTCCCATATAAAATTTCAAATGTTGGTAGGAATGTCTTACTCATCTTTCTATGCCTCTTATAGGGCTGACTCTATGTTTGATACACTGGACTAAATTCAACTGTTGAGAATGCAAGAAATGATGGGTGTTGTGTTACAATATTAGCAATCTACTTTTACTTCTGGATTGTATTATATTTTTTATCATATTCTGTTAAAAGCTATCTGGCTATATTTCTTTGCTAATATCTTTACTTGTGTTACACCAGAAATCAAAGGGGAAAGTTTTTTTCCAGAGATATAAAGGATCTTTTATTGATTTTTGGGTATGGCTGTCCCCTAAGGATTGATCAGTTTTTGTTCCCTTGGAAGACCCATTTGGCTACATTTTTACAGCTGTGCTTCTGAAATGGCGTGTGAGAGGAGAGGTAGGTGATAACCAAAAACACCTGAAAGGTTTCTTAATGGGCAGGAGGAGAATTGAAGGAAGACAAAGCAACAAAGAAAGATGAGCAACACTTAAAGATCTAGAACCAATTTGTCAAGCTCATCCCCAGGCCTTTTGCTCACTCCAGCTCTGTCATGTCTCCCTGACCCAAGATGCCTGCCCCATAGCCACTGTAGTCTTCCAGTGGTCCCTTTCCCTTTCTGTTTGAGGACTGCCTTGGCTGTCATTTTGAGACTATTTCTACTTCTTTGGTTTCTACTTCTTTGTTTTTCAAATGACTTGAAAGAAATTTAGAATTCTATCATTTACTTTTACATCCCAATCTACCTTAGATATATATTACCAATACTTATTCCTCTATTATTCAAGGGAAGAAAATGGTTGCTTCCACACAGAAGTTATAGAGGAAATTCCCACCACATTGTACTGTCATATCAGATAATCATTTAATCACTGACTAAACCTAAGGCACTGAGATGAGAGAATTCAAGAACTCTGGGAGACTTTAAAAAACCTTTCCAAATTAAGCATTTATTGTTACTTCAATGCTTTCTTGCTACTTAATTTTCCTGAGTCTCATTTTAGGAGAAATTTGCTCCTTTAGCCTTGCACACTTCATCTCAATCAATACGCTATTCTCCCTAGAGGTCCCAAATTATTCTTTTCAAATGTCTTTTTTATCTACCCTTGGAAACAACACAAGCAAATGGAGTCTGACTTCCAGCTGTCAAATCAAGTGTTGAGGCAAACCCTGTGAGCGTGAATCACTCCATCTTGCCTTGTTCAATCTGGGTAATGTGGCACCATCCCAAAACCTCCCCTACCACCAAGAGAGAGAAAGGAGTGAAATACAGATTGCAAAATTCTCAAAAGTTGGAAATTTGTTTATTTTTCAATTATTCATTATTTGTTCATACATAACTATTACCTACATAGTGAACCCTTGCTTATCTTCCTTGGAATTCTTTGGTAAGTCAGGGTTAAGACTTGGAGGAAATAGGATGTTTTAAGTGGGTTACCTTTTTGCTGTTGTTGCTAAGACTTGAACTCAGACATCCCTATAACTCCATCCCTAGGAATCCATGCCTTAGAAAATGTGGTAGAAGGGTTCTCTGATTCTTTAAGGGGCTGAAACTTCCTGGTTGAGACAGGCTAGTATTCAAAATGTAAGCTATTGATCACATTGTTGACTATGATTTTCAAAACGTTATTTGGAAATCTTAGAGATCATTATAGATGTGTTACTTATAGGTTGGCTTATATGTTGCCTCTGTTCCAAACACAGTTATATCTCCTTTGGGGCCTAATTTCCAAGCAATTTTTCAAAAATGTTTATTTATTTTTGAAAGGGAGACATAGAATCAGGGAGACATAGAATCAGAAGCAGGCTCCAGGCTCTGAGCTGTCAGCACAGAGCCTGATGGGGGGCTCAAACTCACAAACCGCAATATTATGACTTGAGCCAAAGTTGGATACTTTACCTACTGAGCCACCCAGGCACCCTCAAGGCAGTTTAATTATTCTCTCTCTCTCTCTCTCTCATACACACACACACACACACACTCACACACACATGTTATTTTTTCATAGTTGAACCTAATAGATCATGTTTCCCTGCTTGGTTTGAAGGTCCAATTTTTCCTCTTCCTGTGTAGCTCCCAGGGGACCCTACTGTGCAAGGTACAAAACAAACAAACAAAACCCCACTGATGATAATTGTAGAGTGGCAGTGATGATGTTGTTGGAAGCTTTTAAAACAAAAATACCTAACCAGGCTCAGAGACATTACCCAGATATGTGTTATGTGCTTTCCATAGTACATCCATTTTTTTTTTTTTAAACAAGGTGGTAAAACAGGGAGAGCTACTCTTTATTTTCCATCCTCCACTGTCCCAAATCCTCAGACTCCATCAAAGTGCACCTTGAGCTCTACCTCCCACATTGTGTTCCCCACTGGTGGCAATCTTCCAGCTAACTCCATTTCCCCTTTGTAAACGCTCGATGTGCTGACCTATTTAAAAATATAACTCAGGTGCCTGGCGAACCATGATGCCTGCCAGCTCTTCAGATAAAGAGGATCCACTTATTAATCTGCTCTGTCTCCATCTGCCCGCTCAATTGGGATTGACTGCTTGCTGTCCAGACTGATACCAGGGAAATCTGATTGAGGACAAGAATCTCTTTGTACGTTTCCCTCACTGATACAGCACAACAGGTCTGTTGCAGCCAGGGAGTTAAGCTGATGTGACATGATGTCAGATGGCCTGCCATTGTACGTCAGAAATTAAAAAGAAAATATTCCTTCAAACTGGAATTCCTTATGTGATTTTTATTTCCTTGGGCTTTGAGCAGATTGAGTATTGAATTGCTTGACTGGAGCCCATGGATAATTTAATACCTGCAACATTCGTCTCTGGGTGAATTTCAGCCACATTTGACTTGTTCAGCATGGCATCTCAGTTCTAACCATTTCATGGAACTCTTGTAAATATTGATTGATGAAATCCCAAAGAAATACTTTTTCTAGCTCTGATTCTGAAATGCTCCAGAAGGAAAGAACTGATCTCTGTTTTCATCCTTCCTACTCCATATCTAGTGGTGTGAAAAGTAAATAAAAATTTTGGACCATCCTTTATCCTTCTCAAATTAAAACAGTCAATTCTTACAACTTGAAAAAGGAAAAAAGTAGTGTGATTTGATCCCTCAAAGTAGAACTGAATAAAAATAACAAACAAGTAAGCAAGAATAGCAAACAAATAAGCTCAAACCATTTCAGTGGAATCAAAATATTATGGATTATTTCCTGGCAAGCTTTTTGAGTCCCTCAAGATGAGTATTGACTACATAAAGTTAACTTTCCAGAGGAATGTAAACATAGTGTGAGTATATACATATGTGGTTCTTAAGCACTAAATGCTTAGCATCTCATGCACATAATATTCAGGTTATAGTATGTGTTTGTGCTTTTATTGAAAAGGTCAGGTAGAACTAGCCTTAGGTCACTTCTGCGGTTCCTTATAAAATTCCTAAACACCATTTATTAATAAAAAATCAAGAAAGAAAAGAGACAGGTAAGAGTTAAAGATCTTACAGGAATTCATGTTCAGTAGCAAAGAACAAAATATTATCACTTTCTTAATATTCAGCTTTTACTCTTTAGATGAGGCTAATCATTTGTTAATTTGTGTAAGCTCCCATGCTTAAAGATTCACCTGTGAATGAAATATGTGGCTGATCCTTACTCTTTATTATAAATTAAACAGTATGAAATGTAAATACTATTGGCGAAAATACGATCTCATTCATCCAATGTAAATAACACTGAACAAATTCATGAATTGACTGGTTTCTCTTTGATATTCACCTGTGATGAGACTGTATGTGTGCATTTATGTGTGTTTGTGTTGAACTGTGTATATGGGAACACGTAAAGTATATAAAGCACTGGAGAAAAAAAGAACTTGGTTAAACAGATAAAAGAGAGTAGCTTGCTACAACAAAAACTTTTTAAAAATCAAGAAATTCTTATGGGGTCCCTGGGTGGCTCAATTGGTTGAGCATCTGACTCTTGATTTCAGCTCAGGTCGTGATTTTGCAGTTTCTAGAATGGAGCCCCATGTCTAGCTTTGCACTGATAATGCAGAGACTGCTTGGGATTCTCTCCCTCCTCTCTATCTGCCCCTCCTTGCACTGGTGCTCTATTTCAAAATAAATAAATAAACATAAACAAACAAACAAAAATAATGAAATTCTCTTAACAGTAAAAGAAGTATTATTGTAGATTATTTCCTTACATTAACTTAGGTAAGTTTCTTTGCCATAAATATTTTAGATAAAAATATAAGAAGAAACACAAATCCACATTAAGATTAGTGTAAGAAAACAATTGTTTGTTTTCTTTGTTTTTTATTAAGGTCTAATTAACATAACATTATGCTAGTATCAGGTGTACCATGAAGTAATTTGATATTTATATATATATTTGGTCATTTACAAGATGTTAACTAAACTTACTGTAAGTAAGTTTCATTAACATCCATCATTATACATAGTTACAAAACTTTTTTCTTTTCTTTATTTTTTCTTTATTTTTATTTTTTAATTGAGAGAGAGAGAGAGAGAATCTCAAGCAGACTCCACACTTAGTATGGAGCCCTATGCAGGGCTCAGTCTCACAACCCTGAGATCATGACCTGAGCCAAAATCAAGAGTTGGACGCTCAACTATCTGAGCCAACCATGCACACTTACAACATTTCTTCTTATATTGAGAACTTTTAAGATCTATTCTCATAGTTACTTTCAAATATGCAATACAGTATTATTAACTATAGTCACCATTTCCTACATTACATCCACATGACTGATTCACATTGTTACTGAATATTTGTACCTTTTGACCCTCTTCACCCACTTCACCACTTCACCTCCACCCCAGACAACCAGCAGTCTGTACTCTACATCCATAAGTTTGGGGTTTTTTTTTTGTTTGTTTGTTTGTTTTGTTTTGTTTCATTTTGATTTTGTTTGTTTTTTTAGATTCCACTTATGAAGTTATACAGTATTTGTCATTTTCTGTCTGACTTACTTCATACTTAGCCTAATGCCCTCTAGGTCCATTCATGTTGTTATAAATGGCAAGGTACTTTTATGGCTGAATAATATTCCATTTTATATTTGTACTACGATTTCTTTATCCATTCATTTATCAATGAAAATTTAGGGTGTTTCTATGTCTTAGTTATTGTAAATAATGCTGCAATGAATATGAGGGTACAGATATCTTTTTGAATTAGGGTTTTCATTATCTTCAAACAAATACCCCCAGAAGCGGTATGCTGGATCATGTGGTAAATCTATTTTTAATTTTTTAAGGAAATTCCATACTGCTTTTCATAAAGGACGCACCAATTTACATTCCCACCAACAGTGCACAAAGGGTTCTTTTATCCTGTGTCTTGACAACACCTGTTTTTTCTGTTGGGTTTTGTGTGTGTGTGTGTGTGTGTGTGTGTGTGTGTGTGTGTGTGTGTGTTTAATAATAGCCATTATAACAGGTATGAGGTGAAACCTCATTGTGGTTTTAGCTTGCATTTCCCTGTTTTAATCTTATTGTATTGATTGAAAATTTACTTGTATATTGAGTTTTCCTTATCTCCATAGATCCGTTTCCATTTTTCTCTAATCTAGAGTAGAAAAGATAGTCTATTCAAATGTATATTCTTTATACTAAACAGATGTTGGGCCAAGAACAGATATTCTTGGACCTTTCCTGGATGGATTAAGCTGAACAGAGAAAACATGGAAGAAAATTACCCTTTAGAGTGTTACCTAAAGTCATGTCCCCAAAGTCCACTCTAAGTATGCAACTTTCGGAGGTGAATAAACAGAGAATCCCCAATGAAAACAGTATCAGCCCCCAGCTGAGGGGGTAAAAAAAAAATCACAAAAGTAAGGACAGATGGGAGAAGTAACATCACTGGGATCATGGAATTCTGAAGTTCTTCAGAAAAGCAAAAATATCTATGACCAAAAAAGAGCACTTAGAATGCTCTATAGGATAAAAGTATTCATATTATAAGGTATGAAAATGAAAAAAATCTCTAGAACACAAAAAACTGCTTGCATTTTGTAGGATATAGTTAAAATATGGTATGATGTTAATTATAGCGTCCAAAAGTAAAAAATTTGATGTTTTGTCTTATATGCCTACACAAGATTATGCACCTTAACACTCAATAAGAATCAACCGTTGACATGAAGGACTTAACATTGCAAGTCTCTTTTTGAAGGCAGAGACATACCAATTTTGTTTTTAATTTATCTTTATTTATTTATGTTTTATTTTAGTTTTGAGAGGGAGCCAAAGACTGAGCACAAGCAGGGGATAGGGAGAGAGACAGAGACAGAATCTGAAGCAGGCTCCAGGCTTCAAGCTGTCAGCACTGAGCCCAATTCGGGGCTGTATCTCACCAGCCATGAAATCATGACCTGAGCCAAAATCAACAGTCAGATGCTTAACCAGCTGAGCCACCCAGATGCTTCAACAACATACCAATTAAAGCCAGGTAAATGAAACAGTTTTTTATTTATCTTTCTATTATTTTTTTTAAATATTTATTTATCTTTGGGAAAGCGTAATCAGGGGAGGGGCAGAGAGTAAAGGCCAGAGGATCTAAAGTGGTATCTGCACTGACAGGCTGACAGCAATGCACCCCATGTAGAACTCGAACTCTGGAACTGCGAGATCATGACCTGAGCAGAAGTTGAACATTCAACCAACTGAGCCACACAGGTGCACCGAAACATAATTTTTAAAATAAATCCAGAGAAAAGTTTATTTCTCAGACTCCTAAGAAACAGAACCACTGAAAACATGTAAAGGTTATTTCCTAGAAAGGAAGTGGAAGAGAGAAAATGAGAAAATAAAGGTTGTCCTTTATTAATTTGCCATTTGCTTCGAGAAAAATGTTTGCAGGCAAAGTTGCTTGTATCCTAAACTGAATATGTGTCTCATCCAGATTGTAATAATCTTTTTTTTTTCAAATTATGTTTCCTTCTTATCAAAAAGCTTTCTTGAAGCCACTCAAGGTGGGAGGCCAGAAAGTTGATAAGGAGGTCATTACAACAACTCATGGAAGTTATAATACAATCCATTTCAAAGAATGGGGACTATTTCCTATCAACATTTGCAATATAAGTGATTATTTAGCAATTCCTCTTTCCCTTTTCCTCTATTCTTATACCCCACATGCTCTGTAGTAGAAAACTTTGACCTTGCTAAGAGAAATAATAATGTAACGTATCTGCATCATCCGTGTGATTAATACCGCCCTCTGAAAGGAGCACCTCAGCTGGCAAAATACAACTAAAATGCATGAACACACCGAGGAACTCTTTGCCTTGTTCACCTTCTTTCTAAATAATTCATCAGTTTAATGATAATGACATTCAAATATCATAATTACAGCCGACTCTTTAAAAAACATCAATTCCAGGGCCAAAACAGGAGTAACCGGCCCCCACTTCTTTTCTCACCATTAGCTGTTAATGCCAAAATATGATCTTTATTCATTTCACTGACATAATATAAAACCAATGTAGATTCCCATTTTTCATAAAATTTTCATCTGCACTATTAGTTTCACTGATAGCAGACTGCAAAATGTTGTTAAGCTACAAGATGGAAGACACTGCGAAAACCTCAGCATGTTAAGAAGCCATAAAATTTTATTCAGTTCATTTACTGCTACAGTCCAGTAACCCTATAGTAAGAGTGTGCTATTTTTATTGTGTATTTATTTAAAGGTTGAATATTTTGTTCCCTGGACTAGACATCTAACTGAGTTAATCTGGACTCCTAATACACTGCATTGTATTCTACTTTGGGGTTTATCATCTCCTTGAAAGTATTTTTGTATTTTGGGTGTTGGGGAAGAGATGATAACAGAATATTGCAGATCACAGCTCAGCTATGGATAGGGGGTCACATTTGTGCTCAGAATTCAACCACCATTGTATGGGCTACATGTGATGCTGAGGAGAAAGATTTGCTCTGGCCTCTTCTTTTTCCATCTTATGTCTCTTCCAAAGCAAATCTCGGGGCAGAGTGCAGTGAAGCACAATGTAATAGACCTTATGTTGGTTGGTCTGGCTGGCAGCCAGAGGTGCTTGACTGCTCCCACAGTCCTGCAGAAGTCAGCCACATTTTGCATTTATTGTTTTGCTAGGCTGTCTCAGCAGTTTGACATAAATAGGTAAGATCTTTTTCGAATAGCATGGTGCAGAACCTGTTTTAGGTCTGGTCATGAAACCATAGCCGTCTAGAGCTGGCTTATCTGTATTCATACCAAGTTATGGCATATCATACCATATCATCATATTGTATCGTATCATATCATATCATATCATATCACATCATATATCATTATATGAAAGTTGCAGCATGAAGACACAGGATGCTCTAAATATCAGTTTTGCCAATATATGGAATGTATTTCAATATCCCAGATTTCTCTAACCACACGCAATGACAGCTACACCAGTGACAATTCCACTATGGAAAAAAAAAAGTTGTCAAGTGAAACACAAGGAATGTAAAAGGGGCAGTTGTTCCTATCGGCTCTCCCTTAGGACCTGGGTGTTGGTTGCACTAGGCTTAGCCAACTCCCAGGAAACCCATTATTGTGCATGTATACTAGGCCCCAGGAGTAACTGTTTCCTACTCAGTCCCAATTAAAGGCCACATGGAAACTCCAGGTGCAGTAAATAGATAAACTAGCAACAAAAAGTACAATAGCAAACAGGACAGACAAATGATCTACAACATCCATAATATATTCTCGCTGTGTCTGTGACTTGTTAGGAACCTAGAAGACAAGCCTGTCCTTAGTTGTTCCCCTCATCTATAATACAGGTTGATAAGGGAACCTATGCCAGTTGCAGTGTTTTCTCTTGAAAGTGCAAAATATTGGATTGATAAAAGCAAAGTGTGCATTTTTAAAGGCACATGAGACAGAGATTTAAATCACCTGAGATAGTCTGTATTTATTCATTCCAAAGAGGTACAAAGGCTCTGTCTGGGTAGCATTAAAGAGTAAAGGTTCAAAAGGAATATGTGAGAGTCCCCAGGAGACTGGAAACATAAGAACGCATTAAAATGAGATGGAGAGAGTGTCCCAAAATAGCCAAATAATGACTATTCGTAGTTACTATCTTGTTAGCATCGATTGTGGAATATTTGAGGGCCTGGGAGAATCAATGTATATGGTAAACAATCACCTCCTAAACTGAAATGTCAGAGATACGATACAGAATAATGAATATAAAATCTAGACAAAACTAATGACCAAACAAGATAAACAAATTAAAGCAGATAAGCCACAAAGGGTGAGTGACTAACGCTTCAGTTAGGCATAATCCCAGTGAAAACCTGTCCATATGAACAGCCTTTGCTGCATGGTCTCAACACAGGCTGACAGCTGAGGCCCGAATTCCTCCCTTTCGCTTCTGAGACATGAAATCCGGGCTATGGATGTGAGGTGCATCAGCCAGGTATTCAGGCAGTGGTGGGAAAACCATTTCCAGGTTTGACAATTTCATGATCATCCATCTATCATTCTGAGAGACAAAAGGTTATGTTTTTCTCTTCCTGGGCACCTAGTGCAGAGGTCTTGCACTCAGACTCCCCACAAAAATGATTTCCAAACAGTTTTTTTTCTTTTTCTTTACTCTTTTTTGTTTGTTGTTTGGTTTGCTTTAAATTTTTTAGAGTGTCAGAAGCCTTACATGATATTTCCCAATTCTCTGTTACTTTGTGCACCTTGAATTTTGCTATTTTGAATTGCTCTGTGAACCTTTCTTTGAAGCTAAATGAGTCAGTAAGATGGGGTGTGGATGGATCTCACTGGACATGGACATGGGTCAACATTGTTCTGAAATAAAAGGAGCCAGCATGTTATATATATTATATATATATACATTCCATCACAGAAAAAGCTGGGCTTCCAGACTTCAGCCATTTAGCAACTTCTTATATCTTGAAAAAGCATTATTAGACAAAACTGAGATGTTGACACATCTGGTCTCTACAGTATCTTCCTACCTCCCCTCCCTTCCTCTGTGGGTGTCTTGGTGACTTTGTGTCCTTAACCTGTAACCTCCACTGTCCTCCTCCCCACCCCATGCCTTTCTTCAGTGTCATCACCACCCCAAAACTGACCTGTTGTGGGCCTCATTTCATAGAAGTTTTCTTGAAATAGGTGTTGTCACAGTGGAAAAGATCTCACATTAATTGCAACATGTGTGGATAATAACGTGAGACCATTTCTTTTCTTAAGAATATTTGTTTTAAGCAAGATTCTCTCCCTTATACAGATATAGATATAAGCAAATTATATACATGCATATGTATCTTAGATTTAGATATAAACAAATTTGTATCTAATGGTGGAAATTTCAGACACACTGGTATGCAACCAGGAGGAATGTATTTATTTATTTTTTTCAAAATTGTAATGTTTATTTTATTTTTGAGAGACAGAGAGAATTACTCTTTTTTTAATAACCTAGGAGTAACGTAGGAGTAAGACTTTTACTTAGTAGCCTCAGCAGCAGGAAACTTTAAATTATAACATTTAAACAGTAAATAAAATATATCGTTTATAATTTTCTAGTTTGACATTGTTCTAGCAATTTTATAATCAGATATAATTTTGAAATCTTTCATATTTGGCTGTGAAATGGAGAGATAACTATCTCCTATCTTGGTACTTATGTGCATCTGCTGGGCGTTATATATATGTGATGTGAATCATCTAATTAGAAAAGGAGGTACAGGGGTACCTTGGTGGCTCAGCTGATTGAGCATCCAACTTTGACTCAAGTCATGATCTCATGGCTGATGGGTTTGAGCCCTGCATTGGGCTCTGGGCTAACAGCTTGGAGCCTAGAGCCTGCTTCAGATCTGTGTCTCCCTCTCAATCTGGGCCTCCCCTGCTTGTTCTCTCTCTCTCTCTCTATCTCTTTCTCTCTCTCTCTCAAAATAAACATTAAAATTTTTTAGAAAATAAAAGGAGATGCAAAAAAAAAAAAAAAAAAAGAAAAGAAAAGGAGATGCAAAATTTGTCCCTCACTTTACTTGAAGTGATCAATGACACCTCCTTGGTCCTAGGAGACATTCAGGTCAGAGTCAACTTGTTGGCCATTACTATGGATAAGAGAATTGGCGTACAATTTTTCCTTACACATCAGAGTGGCATCTGTGCATCACTAATAAAATCTGATGTACCCACATTAACATGCTGGGCCAAATAGAAAAGTTGATACAGACACTTAAGAATAAGGCCACCTGGCTTTCTTAATGACCTGATCCGCGTTTAACTGGTTGGGAACAAGAACTTGGAGATATGGTTCATGGTCAAATTCTATAGATTGACACCATTGTCCTGCTTAGGATCCTGCTGTATTCTTGAAGGAAATGCTGTATGACATGAACTGAGCTGATATGGCCCCAGCCTCTGTCAGATTATTCAAAGCGGTTGTTGGAGTGACCTTCCGATGTAAAGATTTTCCAAAAGCCAAGATGAGATAAAAATAAGGGGAACCTATTTAGTGGGGACTTATTTTCTCTATGGGTCTCACATATTTCTGCATGTGTAATGAACAAACACACTGAGTGCCTCTGTTCTGGATTATCTTTTCAAGGATATCTGTATAGTGAACTATTTTGGAAGACAGAGCTGGTATCTCCCTCCAAAACAAAGAAGTCTTCTTATTGCCTTGGAAGACAGAGGTAGTGTTTCTCTCCAAAGCAAAGGGCAGTCATGCTTCCTGCCCAGGATATAAAGATAATGTCTCCCACTGGGGCTAAGGGCAGACTTGCTTAGTGTCCATTGTAAAAGACTTGGCTTCTATAAGCTAAGGGTTTTCCTCCAAAAATGTGACCCACTCCATGTATGGAGGTCACTAGTCCTCTTTACATCACCCTTTGGGAATTGAGTCTTAAGGAGCCATCACAAGAGTTGTTGATATTTTCATTGCTGCTATTTCTGTGAACAATAAAATCTTTTGTCTCTGACTCAGGAGTGACATGTCTTCTCCCTGTATCTATAAAGGTATGGCAGGCTTACTTGTTAGCTTGCAAATCAGGTAAAATCACATCTCTCTCACAGTGCCTGACTGCCTCTGATGGAATAGTACAGGACTGTCTTCTTCCAGCAAAGCACAGTCATTTCGAGGATCAATTATTAGGATTTCTTTGTTTTTAATTTTTAATGTTTTATTTATTTCTGAGAGAGAGAAAGAGAGAGAGACAGCATGAACAGGGGAGAGTCAGAGAGAGAGGGAGGCACAGAATCTGAAACAGTCTTCAGGCTCTGAGCTAGCCATCAGCACAGAGCCGGACGTGGGGCTCGAACCCACGAACCGTGAGATCATGACCTGAGCCAAAGTTGGACACTTAACCGACTGAGCCACCCAGGCTCCCCCAATTATTAGTATTTCTTATAAACTGTGGCTTCTATACATGCAATCAAGGGGTATTCAATCTGGATACAGTCTTAGAGACCATCCCCCATTCTACAAATAAGAAGAATTGAAGCTCAGGTTTGTTTACCTAAATTATTTATTTAGTGGCAGACTTTGAGCAGGTGCTCAGTTTTGCTTCTTTCCTATTTGATACTCTTCCCACCATATTTCATTAACTATAATAAAACTAAAACTCTGAAGTCTACTTTAGTCTCAAACAGTTATCCAGTAATTTTTTAATGAATACAGTGTAAAAATGGTGAAAGAATATTGCCCATCTCATACCATAAGAAAGTAATGGGCTCACTACATCTTATGTTGGCATGGGCCTTGCGCTGGATCTAGCAGTGATTTTCAGATCTTGGATGAAAACACTTTTGACAAGGCACATTTTCCTCTTGGCTAGCTGCAGCCACATTTGCAAATGCTCTGAAGTATTTGTTGGACCTTAAATATGTCATGTACATGGACAACAGGAATTAGCACTTTCTGCATTCATCCAAAATATAGGATTAGTTTCAGCCATCTTTCGTACTCTTGGGGAAATCTTCCTTGAAGTGACAATAATTTAACCTCATTTTTCATTTTCTTTTGAGCCTCTACACTCTTATCTCTGAAAGCCAATAGCTTATTTTATGTTTCTTCTCTTGGTTACTGTACTCTTCAGAATAGGCTATCTCATGTATGTATGTGCAACAACCTCCAAATCTCAGAGTCTTCAAACAAATTTTATTTCTTGTTCACTTTACATTTCTACTGCAAAGTCTTCTGGAGGTTTGTCCTGCTTTATCTTCATTCTGGGACCCATGTTGACTGGGCCTCCACCACTCTGAACATTGTAAACTGTCCTGGCATCAGCTCCTGGAACATTTGTCTTGACGTAATATCACCACAGCTCATATTTTACCTGCCAAAGCTTTTCCATGGTCGCGCCCAACTTAAAGGGAAAGAGCAACACAATATTGTCAAGTGCCAGGGAGAAGCAGAACCATGAGAACCATGTGGCAAGCAGCCTTAATGACAACCACACTTATGTGGACTTTGACCCCAGTGTATGTTTAAAGTTTTGAATGAATGCCCCCCCCCGCCCCGTTCCTTAGCTTCAGCTCCTATTTGCGCTATTCTCAAGATTTATGGTAATGACCTTTTCTTCGCTCCAAAATGTTTCCGTGTAATTGCAATAAGGAATTACTGCATGATACTGTTATGTAAGAGAAGTCTGGGTAAAGATTTTTAAAACAGTGAAGTCAGAGGTGAAAGCAAAGTTAGAAAGAGGACTGCAGAAAAGCAAAGGGAAAGGGTGATAGTAAAGAAGATATAGAGAAAAAAAGGAATTAGAAAGAGGAAAGGGAATGAAAAAAAAGAAAAGGAAAGAAAGAGAAAAGGCTTTCAGAAGAGGAAATGTTGAAAGGAAAGAAAGCCAGTGGGAAATGAATACTGAGAGCAAAACTTGCACATTTCAACATGCTTAGAACTCCCTGGGAAAAAAAGGTATGAAAACCTATAAGACATTATTTAAATCTTATGATGTTGTGCCCCAGGGCTGAAACCAAGTCCTGGGCTCATCATCTCCAGTTCCCTGCTGACTTAAAGAGAAAAAAATATTTTTTAAAGTGGCAATAGAACAAAAGTTCTGAATCTCAAAGCAACTAATGAAAACACACACATAAACTCTTCAGATTTCTCCTCTTCCCTAGGGCTCATTTTTTCTTAGAAGGAAAAAAATGTGAGAACCCAGCTGAGATCTGAATTTTCTCCCCAACTCTACAGAAAAAGAGGTAGAACATTGCTGGCCCCAAACTTCAAATACCAGGAGACCAAAATGACACTTCAATAAGAGGAAGAATTCTTGAATATATTTTTTGGTTTCAGGGTTTTCTTCTCTGTTCATAAGTTCTTTATCCCTCTGAAGGGTAGCTTTTTATGTGTGTGTGTGTGTGTGTGTGTGTGTGTGTGTGTGAGAGAGAGAGAGAGAGAGAGAGACAGAGAGACAGAGAGACAGAGAGAGACAGAGAGAGAGAGAGAGACAGACATAGAGAAGGAGAGACAAAGATAGAGACAGACAAAGAGAGAAATGGAGGGAAATAGTTGGGTCTGGAGTCTGCTCAGATAAACCCAAATCAAATAAGCCACAGTGGGAGTATTTACACCATGGAATCAGCACTGTCACAAACACAAATCAGGATGGTTGGTTTGTTTTCCAGAGATTTGGTTGCTGTATTATATAGCACACCCCCAAAAGAGATAGACTGTAAGATAAAAAGAAAGAAGTTTAAAAAAAAAAAAAGAGCATAACTGAAGAAAGAGAAAAGAGGGGGAGGAAATCTAAGGAGGAAAAAGAAAAAGGAGTAGATTTAGATTTGGAAGAAGAATTTTAAAAGGTGAGATTTCCTAAATTCTATCCTATTTAAGCCTTCCTTTTTTATGTTTGCTCTGAAAGTTTTGGATTCTTCATATTTTTTTCAACCACTAATAGGCAAGTGTCCATCAAAAAAATAAAAACATGCCTTCATGAGAAGCAGACCCAGCCCTCTGCCTCTCCAGTGAACCTCTCAGGGTGGTAAATAGGCAAATCCTCTCTGCTCTGGATGCATGTTCCTGGCCTGACTCAGTTTTGGAAGCATTACTTTTTCCATCTGAAAGACAAGCAGATTGCCCACTCAGTCTGCTTCAGAAACAGCGGAGCACAAATCCAGTGATGTTCATAAAGCCCCATGGAAACTTCTATTCTTTAAGGATTTGATCTCTGTATTTAAAATGCAAAATCTCTGACTCATTAACACTTTAAACATTTATATCTAAGTTTGAATAATCAGCTGATATCTTTTTTTTAGATGGGGAAGAAAGATGATGGAAACATCCAAGTGCCAAATGTGCTACTTTTATTTTCTTTCCCTTCTCATCCCATTCAGATACCACCGCTTATAAATATCAAGGGATAATAAAAGGAGAGGAAATACATTAAATCTATAGGAAAGGGTTTGCTTTAGTATTCAAATTAAATTAGTAAAAAAGAAAGAAATTGTAGGTTCCTCCTTTGTTTTGTTCTATTTTGTTTTTTCTTCAAACAGGCTGAGGAAATTTATCAAGGCAGAGATTAGGGGTGGAGAGTGAGACAGCCCTTTGAAGGATGTATGTTTTCCTAACTCTCTCCTGATGGGGGCTCATTGGAGTTCCAGTCTGCAGATAGAAATCCCCCCAAATAAGAATGAGCAGAGGGAAGAAGCCTGAAAATTCCTACAGCTGGAGCCAAAAGACTTCCTGAGTTCCCAAATGCCACGGTTCTCTCTTCACAGGCATACACTCCAGGACCTAGTTCCTAAATTGGTCTGTGTTTCCAGACTAACAGTGATGCATAAAGGAGTCCAGAACGCTGTAACTGGTCATTTGGATTAGAACAAATGAATCAGCACCAGTGCTCATGGATTCAGATAAGAGGATATCAGATCTCCAAACCAAAGAAAGTTCCTCTCTGGTTCTAAGATTCCTCCCTTACAAAATGAACCTACCCCAAATCTCAGTTTAGCCCCTGAGGCTAAATTTTTGGCTCTCACAAGATGAGATGTCAGAAAAATTTGTATATTACTACCAAAAGGTCTGGAGTAAGATCCACAACTTTTGGGTCATAGTGACTTAGAATCACTTAGAACCTTAAAGGTCCAATTTCTTTCCTTCTAGGTTGGGCAGGTAAGAATCAGACCAAAACAAAAAACAAACAAAAAAGGATAGTTTTTATATCCTCCTCTGTTCACCTATATCAATATTTAATGACTTGCATATGCTTTTCTTACATTTTCTTTCCTGTTTTATTTTTACTGCAGGAGCATAGTGCTCATGTTTTCTTTGTCATTGTTTGGAGAGGTACAGGGAATTCGCTATGTACATTGTTTCATTTTGTCTTGTTTTTTTCAGTGAGTATATTTGGAGGAAGTGGTAATACAGGCAAAGCCTAGTATAATAGTGGACTATAATAATTCTAAGCAATCGAACCTGAACCTTTGCTCCTGGCAAGCTATTTGGATTGTTTTGATAGTCTCTTGCTCATTAGGAGCTGCTGCCCTCTACATCTCCAATCCGCCCCCTCCCACCGCAAACATCCTTCCAGTCTCTTCTTTTATCACTGCCTTCCATTTAGACACATGCCCACAGACATGTTATCCTCTTTCAGTCGTTTGCAAAGGCCCCCTTCCGCCCCATTTCATAATCAAAGCCCTGTTCCCAGCTATTCTATCTTCCTCTGAATCTTCCTGGAGTACAATTTTCTCCTTAGAACTAATTGGCCATCTATATCCTGCCTTGAGCTACAATTTTTAATTCTGTCTCTATGTAGGTCTTATCTCCTTACTTCCTTATTTATATTCTGAGAACCTCAGGAACATACAGCACATATTCATCTTGGTTCCTAGCACAGCTCTATGTTCATAGGTGGTTTGTAATGAACATCTGATGAAAGAATGAAGGAGAGAATCAATTCATTCTCAGATTATTGAGTCTTTAAGTGATTCAATTACTTAACCCTCAATGGAGGGTTACCATTTCAAAGATATGATTATTGTCTTTCACACAGTCTTTTGTAGAGGGAGTATACAGTCTCCCTGTGATTGGGGAAGTATTTCTCCCACGTGATTACTTATTTTGAGTGAATTTTACAACAGTTCTTTAGGTTTTCTGCTCAGATTAGAGCAAATTCAATTGGCACCTTGATTTACGCACCTATTATGTGCTTCTTTAGTGCTGGATATTCTATATACAGAGAAAAGTGTGAAAATCTTTGCCCTCAACAAACTCATGTTATCATGTGGAGGAGAGGAAATAAATGATTGCATTACTACAAAAAGGCTTGTAAAACAAGCTGTTGGGAACAAAAACAGGGACACTTTTCAGGGTATGCTTTTAGAAAGGGAAAGACTCAGAGAGAAAGGGTTAATTATTTAAATTACATTATTTCCTTACATATAAATGACATAAATGTATAATAAATATGTTATTTAATGAAAGAGCTAAAATTCTGTAGTCTTGACTGGTGGTTACATAATTTTCATTTTCAAATATGTAGCCCAATGTGTGAAAGTCAAAGTAGGAGTGCCCTGATTAAATTAGGAGGAAGGGACTTATTCCCCCTTCCTTCCTCTTTTTAGCCTTGACTCTGGAAAAGGATCTAGAAACACACTTGAAAAACCATTTATCAAACAGAGATTTAAGAATAGACATTCAAAATTCTATTCAGTCATGAAAACTGAGTATTTGAAATTAGAGGATATCCATGTAATAATGAAATATATCACTTGAAAAATAAAATCTTCCCCTCAGTTATTATAAGACTAAAATAAAGTTTGAAAATTAATAAAGTATATGGAGAAATCCCTTTGATCATTAGGAAATAGAGGGATGAATCTCATAATCCCAAGAGATGATATAAAGTAAATAGTGAGTATATAATTACTTTGTATAAGATATTTGCAGATAATAACACTAAAATGGATCATCAAGGAACAGCTCCATAGTAACAGTCCTCCAAACATTGAATTTGATGCCAAGAATAACAATCATTTTCCAAAACATGGGTATGACAGAGTCATAGTCCACGACTCAATGAACCATGTAGCCAACTTAGATACATTTTCTATGTTTCTGATTGCTTGGAAATTGAGAAATTAATATTACCATGGGTAAAAACATGGTCACAGTTTTTTACCCCAAACTGATATTTTCCTTTTCTGCATGACATGAATTTTAAATGAAGTTGCCTTTTCCCGTTGAACAGAGTCCATCAGAATTCGTGCATGTGTAAGTCACATAGTAGTTTCAGTTCCTGTCCTCCCAAATCCCCCCTGGGTCCTTCTCCAAGTCCAAGTTATTGGGTGTGTGCGCAGTTCATGAGGTTCTAAAGAAATGAGAGTTGGCTGTGTCCTTTCTTGAAACTGAAATTAGTTATATTCATCAAAAGGTAGTGTGTGTGTGAGATTTGGCCCATTATCCTGTGATTAATAACTCACGGAGAAAGGCATCAAGATCTCAGTCTGAAACTGAAAATTGCTACGAACAACTGCCTGTTTTATATTCTCCTGTCGTGTGGGGTTAAAAACAATAACAACCTATATGGACTCTTGAAAAAAGAAACCGAGTAACTGAGAAGAGCATTGTTCTCTGTAGTACAAAGCGCCCAAAGGCTTGGGAAGTGAAAGGACTTGGACTTTTTTTCTGTTTTGTTTGTTTTTGTGTTTTTCCCTTTGGGCCATCTGCAAGTGAACCAGTCTGAATTGGTTTAATCAATCAATAGGAATTTGCAATTCTATACTAAGTGCAATGAGAGATAGTAAAAGACTATAAAGTACGAAGAGGTATTCTGTGAAATTGAGGTATTCTGTGAAATTGAGGTATTCTGTGAAATTGAGGCACGTAAGAGCCAGGCTCCAACTGATCCTTTGATCCAGCTCTTAGGCATTTCCTAAAGGGCTGAATACCAGACATGTCCCCATTTCCAGGACTCCTCCAACATCAACTACCAGAGAGGAAAGATTATACCCCTGGTTAGTAATTATATTATGGATCTTTAGAATTATAGGGCTAAGTGATAAAGGTCCACAAGTCATCTGTAAATATGAAAATAAAAAGCCTTTTTCTCAAGTAACTGAGGAGAATCCTCTCAAATGTCATGTTTCTTTGCCTTGTGTAAAATAACATCAACTCATTGGTGTAGTGGAGGACAAATGGGTTCCCTACCCTTCTAGGTTCTTTTGACTGCTCAGTTAATTAAATTGACATAAGACATATTAACAGGAGAAAAACAAATTTAATTACATATATACAGGAGCCCCATAGAAAATGTGAGACCCAGAGATAAGTGGGTTCAGTTGAAGCTGAGCTAAGGAGCAGGATAGTGGTCTGGGGCTTTAAAGGGGAGGAAGGCAATCCAATGCAGGCCAATTCTCAGGGCAATAAGAAGAAGAGCAAGTGTTTGATAATTAGATATTTGCCCTGCCATATAGATGGGTCACTAAGAGATAAAATTTATCTCTGATGATAGCTCTTATTCTGGGAAAGGTCCTCAGTTTAGATTCTTTAGATAGTTAAAGGAGGGGCAAAAGTTGCCCTTGAGCCTGCAGGGTCTCAGTTGTCTTCTATTCAAAATAGTCCACATGCCAAAGCGGCACGTTTCGGGGAGACCGGTTCCAAATCCCTTCAGTGAGATACAGCTTAAACTGGATATTAACATTTCATTTAAAAAGGTCCTCATCCCAGCAAGTGTGTGAACTCTACCAGAGACAGGACAATACCTTCCACTTCGGATTTTCCACTGTCCTAGGCAGTGTTTTTGTTTTTGTTTCTAAAGAAAGTTAATGTCTTCAAATACTTATGAGAGTTTGACAGAGAAAAACTGAAAGTGTGGAAACAAGGTCTGAAAATTACAATAACACACCCAGCTAAGCCCACACCTATTGTGCGCTTTCATTTTCAACAATTGCTTTGCACTCTGTGGACCATTTTTATTTGAAAAAGAGGTGGTGAAAGCAGTGTTTTTATATCCCCTCCAGTACATGGTTACTTGAAATATTCTTTTAAACATTAGGCTGAACGGGGTGCCTGGGCGCTCAGTCAGTTAAGCATCTGACTTCAGTTTAGGTCATGATCTCACATTGGTGGGTTCAAGCCCCACATTGGACCCTGTTCTGCCAGTGCAGAGCCTGCTTCAGATTCTCTGTCTCCCTCTCTCTTTGTCTCTTCCCTGCTCATGTGCTCTCGCTCTCTCTCTCTCTCTCTCAAAAATAAACAAACATTTAAAAAGTTAGACTGAAATAAAAATCCATGTTTTTAAAATTTAAGAACTTTTGTAATCAGGCCATTTCTATTTGGACTTTCAGACTAAAAACCTTTCAAGAGCTACTCCAGTACAATGTGTATTGTACACATTGATTTTGTTAATTTCCTCCTTTGGAGGAGACCTGGTTACTTTATCATTGTTGTCTTTTTATTTTATTATTCTATTATTGGCTAAATCATCAGAGAAAATCTGTGAGTGCATGAGAGACCTAGAGATATATTCAGTTTAATCAAAGTCTAAATAGCTTGGAAGTCTAGGAAAGTACATACATACATAAACACACACTTAAGATCTTATGTAGAATTATTCATAAATGCAGGATGCCTTGGTGATATCTTTGAGTAGTGAAAAGAGGAACCAACCTTTGGAAGTTCTATTGTTTCATTCCGGTGCTTATACTCACTGGTCTTATGACCTTGGACAACATCTCTCCCTGAGATCCCCACCTGTATATTAGGAGAGATAAGAGACCAGTTGGCTACATAGCCAACGATACCCGCCCTGTTTTTTAGTGTAAGTGTATGTATACCTGTATGAATGATCCAGGTTTCTGATCACAGCTATGGAGAACAGATTTTGACTGAAGATACTATTGTTACCTGACTTTACTGTAAAATCCTAGGCTTGCTACTTATTTTCGTATTGCTTCCTTCAAAACTAGAAAAATAACCTTCTTTTTCCTTTGACTCTTGGCATGACTGCTGGCAACAGCCCATCTCTGAAGTGCTTGAGTAAATAGAGAATAGGAGATTTCTTAAACAAGTGAATTATTTAAATCTGCATATGCAATGAGACATGTTAGGCAAAATTTCTGCTCAGTAAGACCCCCAGGCTCTTAAGAAGATATTTGATATGTAATTTCCTAAACTGCTTACTGTAGTTTTTGCATCTTATTGTTTATTTTGCACGAAATTGTATTGTCAGTAGGAAGGTTCCCAGAGAGAATTTTGATTGAAATATGCTTGGATGAGCGTTAGGTTTTATTTTTGTGTGTGTGTGCATGTAATAATATTAAATCTTCAAGTTATTGCAAGTTGGATATTTGCCAAAATTTGAATCAAAATGGTTCCTTTTCTTTTTTTGTGTTTTCATTATGTTTAGTTCCTATAAATAATGCACATTTTCTCCTTAGTTAAGCAAAAAAGATGTAAAAGTAAATGAAATGTATTTAATTAGTAACCAGAAACATTTCTAACACATACCTGCTCGAGATCTGAGGTAAGCAAGGGTCCCCTAGTTTCCTTTGTCCTTACAGCTTCAGCCTCATTTGTCTCTGGCTTTACCTTTCAAGTCTATGGCTTCTGGCCTCAAAAAACAAAAAAAACAAAAACAAACAAACAAACAAACAAACAAAAAAAACCCTCACTTTGCGTTGTATAAGCAAAGGAGAGCTTAGATAGACACTGTATATTCAAGTCAATAGGTTAGCAGGTGCCAAGCACAGGCAAAGTGTTCAGAATTGTCTTTGTCACCATAGTGAAGCCAAAAGACCATATGACCCTGCCCTTCCTGTTATAGTGAGTAGAAAAGGTTTTCACACTGGTTTTCACCAGTTCTCAAATACAACTGGTTAATTACAGCTGTAAAGCCAATTGTACATAAGGTGAGAGATCAACTAGAGCACTTGCAGTACACACACACACACACACACACACATACACACTCACAAACACACAGAATATGCTCCTAACACATAAGAACTCATTTACACAAATGAAATATTCCAAGTAGCCTAAATTTTTCTTCTCTTCTGCTTTTTTTTCTCCTCTCCCTTTCTTTGATTTACAGCCTTTCTGTCTCTCCATCTCTGTTTCTCTGTGCTTTCCTCTCTGTCTCATCTTTTTCCTCACTTAGGATATTTTTCAAAAGTCACAATTTCTTAAGATTTCAACTAGTCTGGTGCTTTTTTTACCCACTTTTTTGATAAGAACTAAACATTAGATGATTTCCTGTGTGTCCTATAAAAAGCTAATATGAGAAAAAAATAAAATAAAATAAAATAAAAAGTCCCTGGTGAGATTATGCTCCAGAGGGCCTTGAACTGGCCTGAAACCTTGGAGCCCACTGTTGCAACTTTGCAGGGAAAGTACAAGGAAGAGGAGAGAATAAAGGATTTTTGCTTCCCTGCAGAGTTTAATTTCAAGTGAAGCTCAATTTTAGTATTTTCAGCTTCTCTGTTCTGTGGTAATTTCTCTATATGCCTTCCTTTTATTTTGACCATCCATAGCTCATACCAAAAAGTGTAGGCACTTAACTAGCCTATGATTTGTCAGGTTATCTTAGTCTTGACCCAACCCACCCCTACAATAGAGTGAATATACATTCTTTGGGAAAAGGAAAGAACTGTGACCCACTTGGGTAATGACTAGGCTATATTTAAGAACCTACTAAAAACTCATATTTTCTGAGTGATTGAGTTGTTAGTTCACTAATGTCCTAATTATGAAGTTTTTTATGATATGAATAATATAGGAACAAATATACTAAACCAGAGAAGTTTCATCCTATACTCTAGAGTCCTAAATAGGCAACTAATTTCTAAAGTAACAGTAAGCTGCCATCTCTCTGATCTTTTTCCATATTTTGTAATGTAATGGCTTCTTTGCTCCTCCACCAGGAGGAGATAAAAAGTGGTAACCATCTTCATTTTAGCATGGACCTCCAAGCCCCTCACAGTTGCATCTCCTTTCTGGGAGTAGGTCGGTTTTCTAGATGACTTTCAGTGAGAAAACATACTTAAACAGACACCTTCTTCTACTCTGGAGGGACTGGAGATTTTAAAAATTCATTTGAAGCAAAGTATACCACTCAGTTTGTGGTTGGGATGAAAATACTAATGCACAGAACGAATTGTGACTTAATTTGAATGTTGTGCTGAGTAGGTATATGTTTGGGTTGTTTTTGGTAAGGCCCTTCTCCTGGTAATTGAACACTGGCTCCAGTAATAAAGATTCAGGTGTGAGGGCACCTGGTGGCTCAGTCTGCTGAGCCTTTGGCTCAAGTCATGGTTTTGCAGTTTGTGAGTTCAAGCTCCACGTTGGGCTTTGTGCTGACAGCTCCGAGCCTGGAGCCTGCTTTGGATTCTGTGTCTCCCTCTCTCTGCTCCTCCACCACTCACACTTTGTCTCGCTCTATAAATCAAAAATAAATAAAACATTAAAAAATTTTTAAGATGCAAGCTTGTTGTCATCTCACAAGAAGCTAGGAGGAAATTAAGTGCTTGGCAAAAATGATGTACCTTAGAAACTCCAGGTGTTACATTTTGGGGGTCAGTCTGCTTTCTTGAGCCTAGGACTCCGTGGTAATAATTTATTGTGTATTTTACTTCCACTGTGAGTTTTAAGCCTGCTCGAGTGAGCTGTTCCGATGTTCTCATCTCCTGATCCCTCATTACTTTGAGCCAAAGATTTATTGTTTGGTACTTTGGAGGGTGTTGCTTGTATGCAATTATGCCAGCTTAATCGTAGTTCATTTTTCCCCATATATTGTTGTGTGACCTCATACTCACTTTATTGTTGGCTGTCGCTGCCAGGCCTAATCCCTGGGAAGATGTAAGTACATCAGAATTCATTACAAAAAGAAAGGGAAACACCAGTTGGGGTGGAAGAAAGCTCACAAATGGGGAGACAGCTTAACCTACTGCTACTGCCTTTACAGACAGAAAAATAAAATCCCAGGATAAAATGGTCCCCAGTGCAACCCTAATCCAGGTCTGTGACCCAGTAGTCACCAGTGTAAAGTTCTATCATGGCAAAGACTGAAGTTAAGCTAGAACTAAGCTGGGAAAAAAAAAAACGGTAATGCGTGTGTCTTCCTACAGTCTCATCCTTTTCTGTTCTTTAGTTTCTAGAATTTCTTTCACACCATCCACATTTGCCCTTTGTCTCATTACACACGACCAGCTACCACTGCTGTCTCCTGGCTCTGGAGGCTTTTACTGTAGCCCTTTCTCCATGACATCAAAATCTGATTTCAGGAAAGCATCAGAAACTCATTCACTCTTAGGTGATTACCTGAATCCACAACATAGGGTATGCATGCAGTGGAATTGCCTGGAAGGTCAGCGTTTCTGAAACTTGAACATGAATTAGAATCACCTAGAGGGCTTGTTGAAGCACATATTGTTGGGCCCCAATCCCAGGGTTCCTCATTCAGCCTCCATGAGATGGGGATTGAGAATTTGCATTTCTACCAAATTCTGAGGCTGCTGGTCTAGAGGCCACACTGTGAGAACTGCTGAACTAGTGATCTACCTGCTGTCATCAAATATTAGCCTAACCCACACACAAACCCAGTGGGAGCACAGTGACCTCACAGCAGAGCCTCAGTCAAGCCTGGTCTTTCCTGACTCCCTTGCTTATAGTAAAGCTGTGAGCTTGGCATGTGCGAGGATGGCTCTCTGATAACCTAAATCACAACCTTGAACTAACTTCTAGCAGCTTGCTGCTGCTCCTCGAAATATCTGTGTTTCCAAAGGAAGTGACAGTGGTGGATAGTGATATAGGAAAAGAATGAATGCCTTTGAGTATAATTTAGTGCAAGAGAAGATAGGAGATATTTCTGGGCAAAGAAGACCTGATGAATGCCCTTCCCATTCTGACCCTGAGCTGACATATAGGAACACGTGGATATTGAGGCTCTTACACCTCACTGCCCTATCACAGAGGAAAATAGACACACACCTCTATGCTCCAAGAAAGTACTGGGGTAATAATCCCAAGATATATTGTGCTGTTTAAAGTGTTATGTGATTATCTTCCAGAGGGAGAGAGAGAGAGAGAGAGAATGCTTTTTTAAAAATACAAACAAATGTTTTGAATTTTTTACCCTTGCATTACACTGCATTTCATGGTGTGTTTTCCAGTTGGCATTCTCTTGTAGTTTCAAAGCTTAGATTTACTCTTAATCTATGTGGATGTGTTCTTCCTTCATGTGCTTGACTATATGGCTTTACAGACCCCTCAAGACTTTGTGTGTCTCTGCACTTACCTTCTCCAGGGTTGATGTTTGTGCTGTTTCTCCCATCATTTCAGGTATAGCCAACTTATTTTGGTCCACTGGACTTGTCCATTTTGTTCTTAGAATGTCAGTGTTCCTGGACGTGTAATCAAGATAAAAGGAAATTGGTGAAATAGAGCATTGTGATCTAATTTCAGAGGAGACTGAGGCCTTGCTATCTCCATCCTTCCAACTTACATTACTTACCTAATATCTGAAATTCCAGTGTTCCATTCATACCTTCTATTGGCAAATATAAAGAAAGGTTACCTTAGCGCTTGGCATGTAGAAGGTGTTCAATACAGGACCGAATAATACGTAAACGAGTGGATTTATTTATCCCAAGGCTCTCATTCAAATGAAATTGCTTGGCGTTCTTAGATTGTTGGCACCGAAGGAGGTTTCACTCACACGTCAGTGTGATGAAGGCTCTAGGAGCCGGTTTTGATACGCAACGGTTCCCTGAGGGGTGTCCTAGGTAGGAGGAGTGGGAAAAGACGGGGACTCAAAAGGTACACTTTCAGATCTCAGAGTTTGCCCTCAGGCTTAACCCCTCCAATGGTCCCCAACTGCCATGATCTCGCTCTGGTTTCTGCCTTCTCTGACTTGAACCTGACTCTATGCCAGTTAGCCCTCCAGCACCTGTATATGGTTGCTGAGGATATAATCACCAAAAACTGATTAAATGTTAAATAGAAATCACAAATGTGAAATTTCACAGCATAGCATCTGATCCAGAAGTCAGCACTCAATACACATTTGATTCATTGATCGAAGTCACTGCCCCCCAGGGATTGTTGCAAATCCAGTTTTTCCCTGGTTTTGGTTGTTAATAGTCCTAGTCCCAATCTCATTTGTAATCTCCTCAGGGGAAATCCCCAGGATTGCTCCTAGAAATGGGATTTGGATAAAATAGGAGGGTTAGGGAGGTGGAGCCATAAAGCTAACTTAACCACACAGAAGGCTGTCAAACCTCACTAATAGAGAAATGAAAAGCAGATATAGATTTTGCACTAGGCTCATTAACAGGATGTAGGGCTGTGGGAACCCCTGCCTCAACTTCAGGAGGCTGAGGAGATGACACTTACCTGTGTCATCCTTAAATATGAAAGAAAAGCTCTTTTATGCACCTTCTTCTCATTCCTCTGTCTCCTTCTCACCCAGTATGTCATCGTACAAACTCAAGTCCCACTCAGACTCATTACTTTAAACGTCAAGCAAGTAATTCTACTCTTCCCTCGTATCCTGCTCTAAGGTGTCTGACTCCAATGTGTCTATACCACAACCAACTTTATCCTTCTATCAAATGGATCATGCTTCTTTTCTCTGCTTTAATTTACAAATAACAGCTGAGGTATTCCCCCTCAGATAATGTTTCATGACAGAACACATCCACTTGCATTTTATTGTTAACTCCTTTGTTAAAACTCTTTCCCAGCTAATACAGTGTATTTTCTCACTCTTTACTTTCTTCTTCGTTAACTTTTTTATTCTCACCTTCATTGTTGCGATCATGATTCAAACAATGGGACAATCATTGTTTGAAATTTTGAAGTGTGGTTAGTGACATACCTGTTTTAAGGCAAGAACATCATAAAATTTGAAATGGCAATTAGGAATAATCAAGAACCACTGCCAATAACATATAAACCCTTGAAAATATTCCTAAGTCCCTTTCAAAATATCTGTAAAATTTCTACCTACCTTTTCATTCCCCCTTTAAAAAGGCTTGTCTCAGTATTAGCTTAAAATATAGACAATATTTCATCATTTTTTGTTCTATTGAATTACTGGCATTGTGTTCTAATTTATATTATACAATTTTATTTTACAGTGTTTCATTTTGAGCATATAGCCTAATGAGTTAAATAGGCATTGGAATATTCTCTCAGAAATCTTAATCATTATAATATTGTCTCAATGGAGAAATATAAAAGATTTTCAAACAACTGATTTATAAAGAGATTTTTATAAAATAATCTATTTATAGTTGGATTCTGCTGAGCAGATAAGGCTAATTTTCTTGATATCCGTCTTGCCCTGAATTGATTGCTGAAAGATTTTTTTCTTTATCTTTTTTGTTAATAGTTTATTGTCAAGTTGGTTTCCATATGAAAAAATCTTTCAAGGGCATGGAGGAGGGCACTTGAAAGATTTTTTTCTTAAAAATAAGATTATATTTTATGGTATAGATATATTAATGATTTTGTACAAGTTGAGCATTAAAAATACAATAAAAGCAAATAAATTATTGAGCATGAAATGTCTTTTGACTTCTTAGTTGCAGAAAATAAACGTATAGTTGGAAGTTCTTGTGCACCTAGAAACGGAAGACAGATTCAGGATGAGATGGGTATTCAAATGTACTAGGGAGAACTGAAGGCGGATTTTGAAACTTAATAAACAGGCTAGTTTGGAATAAATAATAGGGTACCTGTGTCTTCAAATGAAGTCCTCAGAATAGCTGCATAAATACCTTTCACCAAATAGTTCCCAATCACTTTGAGTTTAGAAATTGCCACAAAACTTGTTTTGTCTAATAAAATAAAAACACTCTGGGTGGAAGTTTTAATGGCTAGTAAGAAGTTCAACACATTCTCTTCCCCAGGTGAAGTGAATGGTAACATTTCCGTGTTGGTCCTGGAGAAGAGTGTCTAACTGACCTATGCGGTACATTTTGTCAAGTAGAATATCAACCTTGATTGGAGGTTTGCTTGTTACTGCAATGGAAACTAATCCAGCTTGACTAACAAAACTGTTCATTTAAAATATAGATTTGATGGCCATATACGAAGCCTCTTGAATCAGTATCTGGATCTGGTGAAGCCTAGGATTCTCAATTTTTAGCAAAATCCACAAATGTGGGGATTCCTACATTTTTAAAACTATTGATGTATGGGGCTGTTAGGCTTTTGCTTTTTTTTTTTTTTTAATCCATACAAAATGTATGTTAGGTTCAAAATTTTTTAAAAATATTTTTATTTATTTCTGAGAGAGAGTGAGCAGGGGAGGGTCAGAGAAAGAAGAAGACACAGAATCTGAAGCAGGCTCCAGGCTCTGAGCTAGCTGTCAGCACAGAGCCCGATGTGGGGCTTGAACCCATGAATGATGAGATCATGACCTGAGCCAAAGTTGGACACCCAGCCAACTGAGCCACCCAGACACCTCTGTATGTTAGGTTCAAATGGTGAAAGGTCCAAAGTCCTCAACCCAGGACTTTGGCTTCCATCTTGAGGACAGTAGAGTGACTGCATATACTTGAGTAAAAGACATTTGTGTTCATGACGTACCGCAGAATACAGATTTTAAGTGCAAAAATAAAGCAAAATGAAAAGCATAATTTGAAGCTATTGCCAAAATTCAGGGTAGAATGTCACTAGGGTAGATGTTTTTGTTTGTTTCTTTTTTCTTCTTCTTCTTTTTTTTTTTTTTTTTGGTGTTAATTTGTTTTTGAGAGAGAGAGAATGCCCACATGACGGGCAGAGAGAGAGGGAGACATAGGATGTGAAGAGGTTCTACGCTATCATTGCAGAGCTCAATGTGAGACTTGAACCCACCAACTGAACTCAGATTCATCACCTGAGAAGAAGTGGAAAGCTTAATAGGCTGAGCCACCCAGAAGCCCGGCTAGGAAAGATGTTTTAACTCATTTCTTGCTTATGAGGCTTTGAACACAAAAGAGTAGTCTCTTATGTATGCATATGTTGGAGGTATATGATGTGGAGGGGATAACTTACCTGGGAATTAGGCTGAAAAGTTAATATATAAGTTAAAAAAAAAAAACACCTCATAGAGTGAAATCTGTTTTTGAAAATTGCTTAAATAGCCAATCATTAGAACCTGAGACCTTGGATACTCAGAAGTAGTGGATTATCTTTTTTTTTTTGGGGGGGGGCTTTGCTTTTAGACTGAGGATTATATTTCCTTAGGATAGTAGAGGCCAAGTTGCTGGGATAAATAAAGAGATAGATGGATGAAAGAGAGAGAGAGAGAAAGGTATCTTGGTTTATATGTTTCTATACCTTGGGTTTTCCAAGTATGTAGAAGGAAATTAATGTAAATTAATTGTAAAATTAGTCATTCCACTGTATCCATAATGCACACTAAGTATAACTATGCATAACTTATTCTAAATCTCTTCTTTCTTTCCAAACTCTCTTTTCTGATATTCTATTCAGTTTGGTTGAAACTAACTCACTCTGTATCTCATCCCTACTACCTTTTTAACATTAACATTTAACTCAGGCTTGGCCAATTAAGGTGTTCCATTTCCTTTCCATAATGATGGGTTTAGAACGGGCATAGAACCTACATGGGATCACCATGAGTCATGCTCATGATTTTACTAAAGCCTTCAAGAGAGAGGAATTTTCACTCTTACATTAATCTACAGTGTTAATGGTGTTCCTTTCTTCCTAATGTGATTACTTTCTTTGCTGCATTTACACATACTGTTCCCCTGGAAAGGAGAGGGTATGACATATAAGAAATTCATCAGAGAAAGAAAGGGGAGGGGTGCCTGGGTGGCTCAGCCAGTTAAGCATCTGACTCCCGATTTCCTCTCAGGTCATGATCTCCACTTTGCAAGCAGGCTAGTGAGAGCCCCACATCAAGCTCCACACTGATGCTGTGGAGCCTGCTTGGGATTCTCTCTGTCCTTCTCTGCCCTTCCCACTCTCTCTCAAAAATGAACATTATAAAAATAAAATTAAATTAAAATTAAAAAATAAAAATATGAAATTTGAGGGGAAAATCCAAAACAGGGAAGGCTTATATCCTGTGTCCTATTTAGAGTTGGTGGAAGAGTCTGATTCACACAGTGCTTAGAACCAACGCTGGAATAGGATGGCACAAGAAGTAGCACAATGGAAGAGCATCACTGGTAAACATGGAGCTGACCCCGGACTGCACGTGTTTACACCCCCAGCCTCTGCATAATGCGGAGTAAACTACGGTGAGTGAGACAGCCAACAGCCTTGGGAATTGAGAGAGCCAAGAGCCTTGGTCAAGCAAACAAGGGACATGCCAAGGCCTGTGAAGATAGTGTGCAGATCACCACCACTCTCGGTAAGGCTTCATGAGCTTTCCCTATAACCAGTCACATTTAGGGTAAGAGAAAATAGAAGGGCCAATTTCTGAGTTGAGAGAAATGTTTGAATCTCAAATTTGATTGCATGTTTTCTAAAACATCTTGAAATGCTCTAAAATAGACTAGTGTAAAGTGGCAGAGACTGTGTTTTGTTTTGTTTTTTTATTGAATATAGTTGACACACAATGTGAACATTAGTTTCAGGTGTACAACATAGTGATTTAACATCCCTATACATTATGCTATGCTCACCACAAGTGTAGCTACCATCTGTCGCCATACAACACTCTTGTGATATCACTGACTAGAGACTGTATCATGTTTAATAGGTGTGTGTAGGGTGGGAGGAAGTGCCCACCTTTAGCATTAATGGCAACTTCTGAAAACTAGAGTAGTTATACATGCAGCATACTTTTATTTCTTTGCATCTCTGAGAGTATGTAATGTCTATCTCCACAGATATAGCCTAGGATGTTAGTGACTTTCTTTGCTATCATGTAGGAATATTGCCTGAGAATGAAGACCACAGAATAGAAAAATGATCAAGGGATGGAGAAAACAAACTGAATTCCGGTGACATCTTTGTCATACTGAGGGTATATCTGCCATTGGACTGCTCACATTCATGAAATAATACATTCATTTTTTGCCCCAAGCAAGTGTGAATTATATTGCAACTTATGATAAAGGCAGTGTAACTCTTCACTAGCTGGGTAACCTCAGCACGTTATTTATCTTTTTGAGACTCAGTTTTCTTATCTGTGGAAACACCTCACAATATTTTTAACATGATAATTTAAACAAGATAATTGATGCAAATAACTTACCGCATTACCTCACTTGATTTATAGTGGTTTTATTATTATAATGATTCCAAGACACATTTTCTAAAAGGTATAACATCCCTTGTGTTTTTCTGCCAAATACACATAACTTTTAGAAATATCTACTGTTTATTTTTCTTCTGTAAAACTGGTTGATAAAAATCCAACGAAAATGCTATTTTCTTCCATGTTTTAGGTCAACAAAACATCTGGTTACCATTCCTGGGATGATCCTTCTTGGCTAAAAAGGACATTCTTGCTCTCTTGAGACCTCAGTGTTTGTCCATATCACTGAAATCTGAAGTGCAGAAAAAAACAGTTTAAAATATTTTTTTGGCTTCTCACTGCAGTAAAACGTAATTTGGCTGAAATAATGAGATTCAATTGCTCATAAGCTTAAACAATGACAGTTGGGTGGCATTTGTTGTCAAGTCTCCTGTTTCAGAGGCAAGCTTTGCTATTGACTCATTTTGATATATTTTCCAGAGATTAAGAATTTGGGAAAGGGGGCCAAGAAGAAAATTACCAAAGTGCTGCACTGAATTCTTATGAAGTGCAAGCTCTTGTACGCTAAATTCTGATTTCCTTTTCAAGTGCTTCTCAACCTTAATTTACTGACACCAGCTATCAAATATTTTTTGTATCATTTCTTCTCCAGTTATCCAGGTCCTAGACTCAAATATTTTGATCGGCATAAATTCCAATTAAGTCTGATTATGTTTCTTTGGAAGAGTTAATTAAATTATTCCTTTTAGTGTTCTGGAAGGCAAATGCCAAGCCATGTGGGTTGCAAATGACCTTTAGAACACTTAAAGATTTGCATGCATGTGACACATGGTTTACTGACATTCCCCATTCCTGCTCTCTTTGAAACAGAGAAAGAGCAAGTAGATTTCACTTGAGTGACACTTCTCAGTGAGGAAAGAGCATTTTCATCATCTCTAGTCTCTATCTCTCTCTCTATATATATATATTTTTAAGTTTTATTTATTTATTTTGAAAGAGAGAGAGCATGAGCAGGGGAGGGGAAGGGGGGGTAGAAGGAAAATCCCAAGCAGGCTCCATGCTGTCAACAAAAAGCCCAATGTGGGGCTCAAACTCAGGAACCGTGAGACCACGACCTGAGCAGAAATGAAGAGTTGGACACTTAACTGACTGAGCCACCCAGGCACCCCCCCCCCCGTTTCTATATTTTTTAATGTCCTGATAATCTTGTCACTTAACAGCCGTTCTTCTGTTTGTCACATTTTGTAACTTTATAACCATTCTGCTTTTAAAGGCAGAATTGGGAATCCTTTCTGTAGCATCTTTCTAGGGAAAAACAAAACAAAACAAAAGCTGTAAATTTGGGCAGGTAAATAGGGATGAAGAACCAAATAATTATTTATGGTAGACAAACTAGGTAGACTCTGCTTTGGTTTCTTATTGATGCTTATGGGCATCAATGTGGAAATGTTGGTTAGTGGTAGGTAAGATTCTACTTTAGGAAAATGCTGGCCTTTGTAGGCAAAAGAACTGAACATGCTTCCAGGGAGGTGGAGAGAGTGAGCACCATCCTTTCTACCCACTTCCATGGTCACTGTGACTCCTGATGTTGGCCCTTGCAGACCTCTGCCAAAGCAAAGTTTAATTGTCTTTCCCTTTAGTCTCTCAGATTTCAACTCCTTTCTGAGTGAAAGCTGATTAGTATCACCAGTTAATTCTTTCTGATAAAGTAAAATATATATTTTTATACAGATAATAATAGATGCTAATAATCTGCCTACTCTTCAAAGTAGAATAAATTTTATCTTTTCAACTTAACCTTCTTTGACTACTCAGTATACAGTAATCATTCTCCCTCTGTGGACCAGAGGCTTATTGTAAGGCTTATTATGTTCCATCTTTCTTACATGCCACTTCATATTGTTACTTAATATTTTTGTGAATGAAATATGCTATGTCACTATTTTTTTAATCAAATCAGAACTTACACCTTCAAATGATTATTGTCCCTTGAGCTATTATACAATTATTTTAATGATGCTACTTTAGCTCAGAGGCTGTTTGGACTCTTGTTTTGAAACTTTCTTCAAAGCCTGTAGCACTTTTTAAAGACCTCGATAGTGGTAAATCTTCATCTCTTGCAGATGGATCTAATTTTGGGAAATAGCTAAAAGTAATTCAGAGCCAAGTTTAGTCAATAAAACGCATAATCAAACTGGGTAACATAGTTTTGGTTAAAAACAATACTTGATTATAACCTACCTAAAGAGATGTTACACTGACATTGAGAGGGATTCCTAAACAGATGTCTGAATGACCTATGGCAGTTTTCTTTAAATAGTTGGCCAGTCTTTGATGGTGAGGAGACCCACTTTGGACACTCAGAAACTATAACGTAAGCATCTCATTTATAGATGAGAAAACTGAGACTGAAGGAGGTGGACTCATTTGTCGGAATTCATAAGAGGAAGAAAAACAATGTCTGACAACTGCAATAATCCAATAATGGAATAAGGTGTCTTTGGAGGTGATAAATGATCACTTCTGGGTGTATTGATCAAATCAGAAGGATAGGTTATACATATGGCAATTAATTCAAGCAGGGTTTTTTTTTTTTTAAGGTTTATTTGAGAGAGATCACAAGCTGGGGAGGGACAGAGGAGGGAGGACAGAGGATCTGAGGCAGGTTCCATGCTGACAGCAGCGAGCCTGATGCTCAAACTCAGGTCATGATGCAAGATCATGACCTGATCCGAAGTTGGATGCTTAACTGAGTGAGACACCAAGGTGCCCCAAGTCAGGCAAGTTCTTTTTTTCTTTTCTTTTCTTCTCTTTCTTTCTTTTTTTAATAACTAATGGAAATGTTAAGACTGGTTGGGATGGAATTTGAAAAGCTCCAAAACCATCTCTATATACAAATCATGGAGCTGGTGTCTAGCTCCAAGAGTCATCTTTTTTTTTTTTTTTTAAGAGTCGTCTTGAGTGTAGAAAAATCTCTTTTGAACTTTTCAAACCTCAACTTAAGAAAGAACCCTAGAGTTTATTTGGCTCAACTACTCACCTGGGGATTGATCTGCTGCAATATTGATAATATTTGTATTTTTTCTATTTTAAACTTTCTAGGGATGAACAACTAAAATATTGAGACATTTAAATACATCTCCATTTATAAAAATTTTCTTTATTACATTACACTCAAATTATTATATTGTCCAGGTATTGTTCCTACTTCTGACTGCTGTCTAACCATGAGGTACATTTAGAATAAATCTAATCACCCTTCTATGTATTTGCAGAAAATCATCAAAAACTCCCTAAGCCTTCTTAAAGTTGAATACTCTATTAGCCAAATATCCTTCATATTAAGTAATTTCAAAACCTTATTCCCATATGAGTGGCTATTAAAATTTGAAATTCTTTGGGGAATTTAATACATGAAAATTGTTATGGCCTTCCTCAGGGCAAAAACAAACAAAAACAAAAACAAAAACAAAAAACAGTTTCTCCATTTGTCTCCTGAAATATGCAGACTGTAAAAGGAGCTTGGCTACCCTGAGTGAAACTGGACTGGATTTTCCTTAAATGGGGATTGTATCCTCTATCAATGCAGAACATTCCAAAATAACCTAAAGAATTGGAATCTTTTTGAGATTTTCTCCTCATGTTTCAGGGTTTTGTGTTTCAGTCATATTGAAGGCCAACCAAATCCTGACTCTGGCCTCTATTTTGTAATATTTTCTTTGGATTTGTAGTGTTGCCTTTCCCAAACACTATATTATTTTCAAAAGGCTTCATAATTCTAAAAATCTTTCACTTGCAATTTCATTTGATTCCCCTACCTAACAAAGTCAAGTGATAATATCTTTTCTTTATGGGTAAACTATCTATGAGTTGGGAAAATGGAGGCCAGTTATCAAGGGCTTCCACACAATAAATTGTGTATTATTATACATGTGGTTTAGTAGACACTACTTAAAAAAAGGAAGGCCAAAGGTATAGCAGATTTAAATCAAAGAGGCATTGTAAGCATATTTTTACCTTCTTGTTCTCAGAACTTGGTTTTGATACTGCATGGGGAATCTGGGAATGAGATAAAGTTCTGCAGAACCTGATTTGAAAAAGCTTTTCTAATAATGTCTTAGGGGGCTCCTGGGTGGCTCAGTTGGTTAAGCTTCTGACTTCAGCTCAGGTCACGATCTCACGGCTTGTGAATCCAAGCCCCACGTTGGGCTCTGTGCTGACAGCTCAGAGCCTGGAACCTATTTCGGATTCTGTGGCTCCCTCTCTCTCTTTCTGCCCCTCCCCTACTGTTGCTCTCTCTGTCTTCCTCTCTCTTTCTCTCTCAAAAATAAACTAATGCTTTAGCTGTATTAGTAGGATAGCTCTTTTTATTGTTAATTGCTCTGAATTGTACAGTTTTCTTTACATCAAACCAACCTATAGAAAGTTACTTAGCCTTTCTGGACTGCTATTATCTCACCCCCAAGAGACAATTTGAGAATTAGTGCTATTTCAGCTTTTATGTTCATGAATTGATGCTGTGTCATCTGCAGTTGACTGTCTGGAAATAATTTTTTCAAAGGCACAACTTTTCATTTTTCTACAAAGTTGTTTCTAAATTTATTGACAGATTTGGAGAATAAATCTTTACACGAAGTGGCCTGAAAAGATATCACTAGACCCCAGGCTCAAATTCCTATGCTTTCACTGAATATTGTATGTTTGCTATGTTCCAGATACTATTCCAGAGCCTGAACATATGTCAGCGAAGTAGATACACAAGAGCTACATGCATGGTGGAGCTTACATTGCTATGGGTGAGATTGTGGAATACATTGTAGGAATCAGTGATATTTGCTCTGATGTAAACAAAAGAGCATCATGTATACTTTTTTACTGGGGAGCAAAAAGATGCCTCTGAAAAATGACATTTAAACTGAGACATGAATGATACAAAAGAGTAGCAATATAAAGGTCTGGGAGAAATACAGATAAATATGTCACACTTAAAAAATGCAAAGGGTTAAAGGAAGACGTTGTTTAACCTATTTTATTTATTGTCTTAATGACTTTCATCTGCCTATTGCCTTATTAGCTCTCTATGTATTTATTTCTAAGAACACGAATAAGAAGAGAAGGAAGGAAGTAGCCATGTCTGGTCATGCATGCTGAAATTTCATATTCAACTATTAAAAAATGCTTTATTTCTGATGACACTGGTATCACCTCTCTCAAGAGAAATAGGTTCCACATAATACTTAGCTAAAAAAAAAATATTTCATTTTCTTTCTCTGTTCTTTTAGAGACCCCATTTCCATGAATATCCCCAGCATTTAACAAAACCATACAGTATATATTGCCCTTGCTATCTCTTGGCAATTCCATTATTGATGATTTCACCAAATTCTGTAATTGCAATCTGTTATGATGGCTAATCATATGTGTCAAGTTGGATGACAGGGCCCGGATATGTGGCCAAATATTATTCTCGATGTTTCTCTGAGGGTACTTTTATATTAGATTTATATTTAAATCCATGGACTTTGAGTAAAGCAGATTGCCCTCCATAATGTAATGTAGGTGGGTCTCATCCAATCAGCTGAAGGCCAGATCAACCCTTACCAGGAGGAAATTCTGTAACAGAGTACTTTTGGACTTCGTCTGCAACACTGACTCTTCCTGGTGCTACAGCAGACTGCCTTGGGACTCAAATTGCAACTTTTCTTGAATGTTCAGCCAGATAGCCTCCCCCATCAGATTTTAGACTCAGCAGGCCTCTACAGTTAGGTAAGCCAATTCCATAAATAATGAATAAATCTTCTTGATTCTGTTTTTCTGGAAAACCCTGACTAATACAGTGCCACTCTAACTATAGTGCTCAGCCCAGGCATCCTCTCAAGAACAGAACCTCTTATCCTCATCTGTTCTTCTTATTGACTCAAGGAAATCCACATTTGCACAGATTATAATAAAAGTTAATGCTTGATATGAATCTTAATGTGTTACCATTCTTGACAGCATTTTATTATGAAGTTCTTGGCGGGAAGGGCTAAGCCCTATAGTAAAGCCATACAGCAACGACAGGCCTGATGAGCCCTATGCTCCAAGGTGTTTGTCTTTGTCTGTTTGTTTTAAATATTCTTAGTTTTTTCTTTAGAGCAGCTGTAGGTTCACAGTAATATTGAGCAGAAAGATACAGAGTCTCCCATATACTTCCCACCCCCACACATGCATAGCCTCTCCCACTATCAACAGCACTCACCAGAGTGGTGTGTTTGTTACAATTGATACATTGACACATCATTATCACCCAAAGACCATGGTTTCCATTAAGGTTCATCTTGGTGTTGTACATTCTCTGGTTTGGGATAAATGTGTAATAATATGTATCCACCATTATAGTATCACGTAGGATAATTTCACGGCCCTAAAATTCCTCCACATCCTCTTTATTCACTTCTCCCTCTCTGCCAACCCCTGTCAAACGTTGATCTTTTTTACTTTTTCCTTTTACATTTTAAATTTTGCCTTTTCCAGAATGTCATATAGTTGGATTCACACCGTATGTAGCCTTTTCAGATTGCCTTCTATTACTTAGCAATATGCACCTGAAATCTCTCTGTGCTTTTTCATGGCTGGTAGCTCATTTCCTTTTAGCACTGAATAATATTCCATTGTCTGAATGTGTCCTAGCTTATTTTTATTTATCCATTGCTTACTGAAGGACATCTTGGTGGCCTCCAACTTTCAGCTGTTATGACTAAAGCTGCTATAAACATCTGTGTGAAAGCTTAATGTGAACATAAGTTTTCAACTTTGGGAGGGTAAATACTAAGAAGCATGATTGCTAGTAGCATGTAGTAAGAGTATACTTAGTTCTGTATGAAGCTGCCAGACCATCTTGCAAAGTGGTTGTAACATTTCGCATTCCCAACAGCGAGAACTGAGAGTTCCTGCTGCATCACATCCTTGCCAGCATTTAGTGTTGTCAATGTTCTTAATTTTTACCATTCTAACAGGTGTAGTGGTATGTCATTGTTGATTTCATTTCCATTTTCCCGGTGATAAATGATGTGGACCACCTTTTTATATCCTCATTTGCCAATTGTATATCTTCTTTGGTAAAATGTCTGTTAATGTCTGTCCAATTTTTAATAGAGTTGTTTGTTTTCTTATTATTGAGTTTTTAGAGTTTTTGTATGTGTTATCCAATATATGTTTATGGTGGGTAATACATATTATCCTTTATCAGATATGTCTTATGCAAATATTTTTTTAAGTTTATTTATTTATTTTGAGAGAGAGAGAGAGAGTCAAAGTGGACAGGAGAGGCAGAGAAAGAGAGAAAGAGAGAGAGAGGGAGAGAATCCTAAGCAGGCTCCACATGTCAGTGCAGAGCTCAATGCCGGACTCAAACTCACAAACTGCGAGATCATGTCCCATTAAGAATGGGACGCTTAACTGACTGAGCCACCCAGGTGCCCTATCTTTTGCAAATATTTCACCAATTTAGTGTCTTGAATGTTTGATGCCACATAATGTCAGTCCTTCAATTTTGTTGTTCTTCAATATTGTGTTGGCCAAGGTCTGTCTTTAAATCATACTTTATAGGCCAATGCCTATAAAACTGAAGCCAGCCTGACTATAGCATCTTGATGCATGAAACAGAAAAGCTACTAATAAAAGTACAGTGCCCTTCAAATTTTAAGGCAATGACTTATGTTTTAAGTGAGATTTAACGGTATATAAATCTCAGTGCATATTTAAAGGCTGAGAATACTGGTCTATGTTCCTTTTCTAGATGACTACATGGCTTAAGTCAATGGGTAAAGAGGTGTTTCTGTAGAAAGGGGAGGGAAGGTGAGGGAAGGTACCTGCTGATATCTCAAGGAACAGAGATTCATACAAGATGAACAACTTGTTCAAGGTAACTCAGCTAATGTAATGTCAGAGCCAAAGCTCAAATGTTCCACCATTCCTTATTCTTTACTATGTCATAGGAAGCTCTGGACATCTACTGAGTAGGCAATCCACTTAATGTATGGTTAATCAGAAAGTTCTTTTTTTTTTTTTTTAAGGACTTACACTCACAGGGAAGAACAGAATGCAATCCATGTTCTTTCCAGACTAGCAGACACATGCAAGTCTTTCCTGGCATGCATCAAGAACTCTGTAGCTTTGGATGGTTAATAGTGCCCAATGGTTTTTGACACGCAGTTCCCCAAGACTGACCTCACCTACTTATAGTCACTTCTACAATCAATCTTCACTGATCCCCCAGCACTATCCATTCCTTCCACACACAAGTTTTGAAAATGGTTAAGTGGAGAAAAGGTTTTAAGTGGAAACATTGCTTATGTGAATCCTATTTGTTTCCTTAAGGATAAGTGTTGGATGTGAGATTGCATAATGATTCAGAATCTAGCAAATGGGCTTAACTGAGCAGAGAAGGTATTTTTATCCCGAGAGAGGTAAAAATAAAGATAAAAATGCAAGCTGAACTCTGGGGAAAACTCTCTCCAGCTACATACCAATCTGTGATACTGAGTCACAAATATGTAGAACGAAAAATGATTTTCCAGACTGGCCCAATTAGTTCATGGTAATGGTTGGTACCAGATGTGAAATACATATAATGTGCTAGTCACTGTGGTAATTTTTATATAATTATCTCATTTAGTCCTCACAAAAACTCTAAGAAATTAGAATTATCCCTTTATTTGTCTTAATACCACTTCCCAGCTTCCTGCTAATTATCACTTTCCTTTGGCTGCTGATATAGATTTCTTACTTGAACGCCCAGTTCCCCCATAATGCCTGACACATGATAGGCACTCCAAAAATATTTAACAAGTAGATAAATGGGTTGCTAACATTTGAACTTGGTGGTATCAAATTATTTAGTGAATTATTAGAGGAGATGGTCAAATATTTGGTTTGGTGGACAAAAATGCAGAATCTCTTCTGGGATCAAAATTTGCCAAGGGTCTCAAAACACAGGACTGCCCCAAACACTCTATCTTTCTGGAGTATCAACCTCTCATGGTTGAGACATTCAAAGATACAATTTAGGCTCTAGGGAAAGTCCAGTCCTAATAAACCCTGATATGGATGGAAGGTAGGTGCTTTATACTGTTTTAAAAAAATTGACTAAATGCCTCCTCTATGCTCTGCCTCTGTTAGGTACTGTAAGAAGTATTAGAGAAGAGATGGCATGGGGCTGGCATTTTAAAAGTTTACAGGGGCACCTGGGTGGCTCAGTCTGTTAAACGTCCAACTCTTGATTTAAGCTTAGTTCGTGATCTCACTGTTCATGAGTTGGTTCCCTGCTTGGGATTCTCTCTCTCTCTTCCTCTCTCTGCTCCTTCTGTGCTCATGCTCTCTGTCTCTCAAAATAGATAAATAAACTTGAAAAACAAATGAAGAGTTTACAAATAATTTGGAAGATCAGGTTTATACACTTAAGACTATGACATCAGTTCTAATGTAAGACAGTACAAAAATGTGTCAAATATATTTTGTAATTAAGAAATGTTCCTGAAACATATCAAGATTATCAATCCAAATTTTACCCCATCATTCAAGCCCTTGAGGCTTATCTAGTTAATCAAGCTGTTTTGAAATAACTTTATTTAATAAAAGATCTTTGCACTGTGATGTTCACATTCAATACTTCACCTCTAGATGAATGAACAAAAAAAATCATATGATTAAGTTTCAAATTAGTAACATGACTTAGAGTGTTTAAAAATAAAACTGAAGAGATTATGACATCAAAAAATAAACTATTGTACCAAGGGCAAAAGTTTAACTTTCCCTTGAAAACTCTTTGAAATGAAATGACTGTTCATGAAGAATCCATGTTTAACTCATGGCTTTTTATGTTCCCTGGGACACATAAATTCCTTTTTGGATGCTTAATTTAATAGCATAAATTTCTGAAATTGACCTATGTGTGGCACCTTCGACCAACCTTCAAAACTGTGTTAAAAACTGAGCTTTTGTGCTTTGGTATGCTTCTGAAATCAAGCTCTTTGGTTAGACTCTGAAGTCGAGTGCACCACAGAGATTTTGTGAATTCTCCTGAGCTTTTCTTTTCAAACTCGAAATGGCAAGTCACATCATATTTCATGAATGTTATGAACTAACATTTATTGAGATTCTAGTGTACTTTACACATCATAACTAAGGGATTGCAAAAAAAAATGATATGATTGGTAACCTTTGAGAAGCCCACATTGATGGACATCAGCCAAACAGTTTACAATACAGGGCAGTAAGTGCTCTGATAGAGATATTGACAATGGGTCATGAGAATCCAGAAGATAGAATGACTCAATGTCAGAAGGGATATGTTAAATCTCAAAAAATATGTAGAAGCTTATTATGATGACTTTCTACCCCACTCGTTCTCTTTAGGAGTGTTTCAACATACTCAGTGAAATAGAAGTTCAAAAGATTTTCAGGTAGTCAACACAAATATATTATATGCGCATTGCATATTCACTATGTACCAGGTACTGGGCCAGGTTTCAAGGGTAAAGAGTTTCAAGAAAAATGATGTCATTGCCCTCTTCAACCTAATAACATATGTAAGATGGTTAAGTACACATTATTTAACCAGAAGTGTGATGATTGTTTAAAAAAAAAAAAAAAGGAGTAATAGAGTGAACCTAAATTAGTCTAGAACATCAGTAAACTCCTCTTATAAATTGCAGGAGATGATAATTGAGCTGGGTACTGAAGCTGAATAGGAATCGCCTTGGTGATAGTCAGGTTGGTAAGGAAGAAAGTAAGGGAGTGGTAGTGGGAGAGCCTAGTGGAGAAGATCATTCCAAAAAGAGAGAGTAAACTTGAAGAAGAAGATGATACAATGCCTCACTAACTCTTAGCATGTATTTGTCTTAATTGTCATTTATCCAGTCACATTGTCTCTGCTCTTCAAAATATTCTACCTCAAAGATGGGTACTGATTTAGATAGATGGGCAAGGAAGGTACAGTGAAGTTATTTACCCATCAACCCCACAGATGTTAAATAGAAGCTATATGAAAGAAGTGGTATGTGTTCACATGATATGTGAGAGACACATGTTGGTGTCCCACCCAGAGATATTTTCCCAATGACACAGAGTGTCCCCATAGAATCAGTCCTAGATGTGGGGCATGGAAAGGCATATTACAAAAGGTCAATTCTACTAACTGACTAATGAAGAAAAACAGGTAGCTTGGATAAACTGACTTTCACAAGACCTATTCAGTCTCAAAGCAGAGCTCTACCAGCCCTATTTCTTATACTTTTAATTGTGTGCACCTACTATACAATATAACTTGTTGAGATTTAGAAGTGTTACATAGCTGCACTGTTCAAGGTGGTCACCACCAGCCACAACTGGTCATTAAGTATTTAAAATGTGACTGATGTGACTGAGGACAAACTTTTAAATTTTCTTAAAACTTTGATCTAAATGTAAATAGCCAAAAGTGGCTGGTGGCTATTATTTTGGATACTGCAGCCCTAGAACATTCATCTTATTTAAAATAATTTTAAAATAAATAGGGCACCTGGGTGGCTTAGGCAGTTAAGTGCCCCACTCTCAATTTCGGGTCAGGTCATGATCTCATGGTTTGTGAGTTCGAGCCCGACGTCGGGCTCTGTGCTCACTGTGCGGAGCCTGCTTGGGATCCTCTGTCTCCCTCTTTCTGGCCCTCTCCCACTCGTGCGCTCTCTCAAAAGTAAATAAACGTTAAACACTTTTTAAAAAAACTAATAAAATAGGAGAGTTATTTCTATTTTAGAGTAAGTGAAGAAAAAACATTCACTCAAAGACAATTATAAGACTGAAGGGAAACAGAAACCACGCAAAGATGGCTACACATGTTCATATTATTTTTAGGTCATGTCAACAGAGACCATAAGTATAGCCATTACGGCAAGTAATTTTAGCCACATCAACAGTGAATTTCAATCACAGTATTTAATTGACATATGACAGACAGTATATATATTTAAACTGTTGATTCTTTTAAACATATGTGTACATCTATGAAACCATCACCACAATCGAGATGAGAAACGTATGCATCACTTTAAAGTTTCCTGATGTCTCTTTGTATTCTCTCCCATCTGCCAGTCTTCATTTCTCCTTCATTTCTCCACCCCATCCCCTCAACACCTAAATGGCTACCTCTCTGTTTTCTGTGGCTATAGATTGGTTGGAATTTTCCAGAATCTTAATTAAATGGACACATACAGAAGGTCCTCTTTCTTGTCTGGTTTCTTTCACTCAGAATAATTATTTTGAGATTCACTCATGTTTCTGCATGTCATGATAGTTTATTCTCTTTATTAATTTATAGTTGCCCACTGTATGGACGTATCACAATTTGTTTATTTACCAAATGAACATTTGGGCTATTCCTGGCTCTTGGCTATGAAAACTCAAACTGCTGTGAACATTTGTATACAGGTCTTTGCAAAGATGTATCTATTTCCTTTTGTTATTGTATCAGTCTTTGCTTTCTAGATTTTGAAACTTTTAATTAACTGTGTAAATGTTTATATTTGCTGTTTTCTCTTAATTGGTTGACTCCTTTATTATGAAATAACTCTCTTTATATTAGATAATGACTACCTTTAACCTGGTGCATGTCCATCCATCCTTTTACTTCTAACATGTTTGTGTCATTATAGTTACACTAGGTCTCTTGTAGGTGGCATATAGTTTTGTGTAGCTTGTTAGTCGGGCTATCAGTCTCTTTTAATTGGGATGTTCAGACTATTTCTATTTACGAGATTATTGATATGGTTGGGTATAGCTTTACTATTTTGCTATCTATTTTCACCCGGCCTATCTGGTTTTTGTCCACTTTTCCTCTTTTTCTGCAGTTGTCTGCAATAAGTGAAAGTTTGTTTATGATTCTATTTTATGTCTTTTGTGTCTTATTAACTATAATTCTGTTACTTTAGTGGTTGTTCAGTTTAAGATCGCTTACCTTAAAATACTCTTCCTTCTAGTGATATTATAGCATATGACAAAAATATTTCATGGGGTGCCTGGGTGGCTCAATTGGTTGAGGGTCCAACTCAATTGATTTTGGCTCAGGTCATGATCTCATGGTTTGTAGGATCGAGCCCCACATCAGACTCCGAGCTGATAGTACAGAGCCTGCTTGGGATTCTTTCCTCCCCTCTCTCTCTGTCGCTTCCCTGCTCATGCTTTCTCACTCTCTCTCAAAATAAATAAATAAACATCTTTAAACTATTTCAATTATATAATCTCATATCTATCTTGTGGACTTTAAATTAGTTTTGTCATATGTATGACTTTTATGTATGCTTTTATTCTATAGCATATTATTGGTATTCTTGCCTTAACAGAGTCCAACATATTTAAGGAGATGCAAACAATAAGAAGTATTTCTATGTATCCAATGAATTATAATTTCTAGTCTTCTGTATGTTTTTTTCTTTGTGCAGCGCTAGATTTTTCTTCTGTATATGAGGCTTCCTTTAATGTTTATTGTAGTACAGGTATGCTGGTGATGAGTTCTCTCAGCTTTGTATAACTGCAAAAGTCTATTTCGCTGTCATTTATGAAGGGTGTTTTCACCAGGTAAAGATTTCTAGATTGAGTCTTTTTGCTTTTAATATTTTAAAGATGTTATTCTTCTGTCTTCTCTTTTGCATTGGTTCCAAAATGAAGTTCACTGTTTTCATGGTTCTCTTGTTCAAATCATCCCCATCCCCCTTTTCAGCTACTTCTAAGACTTTTCTCTTAATTAATGGTTTTGAGCAATGTGGTTATGATGTGACTTGCTAGTTTTCTTCAATTTGGGGGATTTGGGGTTTGTTGAAACTCTTGGATTGTGGGTTTTTGGTTTTATCAGATTTGGAATATATATGACCATTATTTCTCCAAGTATTTGTTTCTTTTTGACTCCTTAAGGGATTCTAATTGTAGCTCACTTATTCCCCACTTCTTTTTTCTCATGGTTGTCTCTCTTTCGGTTTCATTATTTCATTTTGGAAAGTTTCTATTGCAATGAGTTTAAACTATCTTCTGCAGTGTTTAATCTGCCATTAACATCATTTAATATATTTTTCCTAGTGGATTTTGTAATTTGCATTTCTACAAGATCCTGGTAGATTGTGTCTGTATCTTTCGTGTCTGTTTAACATGCTGTGTATTTCATCCTGCCCCTTAAACATATGAGATACAATTGTAACTGTTTTAGTGTCCTGTTCTACTGCTTCCAGCATTTGTGTAATTTCTGGGTCAGATTTCCTTGCTTGGTCATATACTAGATGACACGGGAGACAAAGGCATAAAGAAATGACAGATAAAATTAAATTTCCTTATAAAGTGCAGACCATTGACCAATACTTGAGGCAAGCAGAGTAAACATTTTTCTAGGAACTCCCTACTGTGTTAATGTTAATGCTTTGCCGGAGGGAAGAATGACCTTATCTTGACAATAGCTAGGCCTCCAGGATCCAGTGAGTCTTCTTTAGCATATGAAAATCTCCTTGGAAACTTCCTCTGGACTTTACCTCCTCCAACTCCATAGTATATAACCAGTCTCTCCTCATGGACCCGGGCAGCTCTTTCTGCCCACCAGTCCTGTCCCTGTACTTTAATAAAACCACCTTTTTGCATCAGAGACTTCTTCAAGAATTCTTTCTTGATTGTTGACTCCGGACCCCACACCATCACCCCAAAACCTCATCACCAGACAGTGTAGACTTTAACTAGGTGGGTGCTGAATATTTTTGTGTCCTATATTCCTATAAATATTACTGAGTATTGTTCTAGGATTTAGTTAAGTCACTTGGAAACATTTTGATCCTTGCAACTCTTTCTATAAAGTTTTGTTTGGTAAGACAAAGTCATTTGGTCTAGAGTTCATTTTTATTTACTACAGAGGCAAAGCCCTTCTCTACCTGATGCCTGGCAAATTATTATAAGGAATTTCACTGACTGTTGAGTACAAACTATGACCAGCCTGTATGAACTCTATGTGTTGTTCCCTCTAATCCTTTGGAGTAGTTTTTCCCAGCTTTGGGCAGTTTCTTCACATTCGTGTGTTGATAGGCATCCAGCTGAACACTCTGGTGGTGGTTTCCTCTGCAGAGCCCCAGAATTGCCTCACTGTGTAGTTCTCACCCCTCAAATAATTTGCCCTGCAAACTTTAGCCACCTAGATTTCCGGGACTTCTGGCTCATTTCCTGCACTCAAGAAGTTCACTCAGCTCCCCAAGTCCCACTGCCTGTGCTGCAGCTTGAAAATTCTCTCCCAGCAGGAGGCAGGGGGCAGTCAAAGGGCTCATGTCTCTTTATTCTTATATATACTCTTAACATGCTCTCCGCCACAAGTTAATGCTCAGCATCTTGAGAAACATTGTTTCATATACTTTCTATATATTTAAGTTGCCTCAGGTGGAAAGGGAAACCTAGTTGCAATTACTCTATCTTAGCTAGATGGGAGAGCATGCAGATCACACCATTTTTGACATGATTTCTTGATAACTCTCACACAACTTAGCTGACAAATAAAATTAACAGAATATTTATTTGGTTTGCCAGTAAGTTGTGGTTGCCCTTGATTTGTTAAAGTAATTCTTGGGAATCTACTAGACAATGAGACTGGTGTCTGTTGATAAAAAGCTTTCTTTTTTTCCTCCCTCCCGTTCTTTCTCCATCTCCTCCTCTTCTTTCCTTCTTTCCTTTTTTCCTTCCTTCCTTCCTTCCTTCCTTCCTTCCTTCCTTCCTTCCTTCCTTCCTTCCTTCCTTCCTTCCTTCTTTGACAAAACTGTAACATAAGGTCAATGGTAAAAACAAAATTAAATGAATGGCTAATGTTGTATTATCCAACTTAAAAAATACTTTTAATGTTCTAGGAAAATGAAAACAATTGTCAGAGAGGTAAACATTTTAGAGATGAAGGAGAACTATGATATGGAGAGTTTAGACTGTAAGAGGTCTTGGGAAGTGGGAAATATGGACATGTATGCCATAGCGTGAACGATAGACTTCAATATTGTTAGGTACACAGAAACTTGGAACTTGATCTACATTATTAAAAAAATCCATAGTATAGTGAAGTACTTTGGAAGTGGATTTACCCCCTGCCTTTCACTTTCCCCAAGTCACAAGTTCTTACAGTATATAGATAGAATCCAAAAAAGAGTTTATTAAATTATTTCTGATTTGTGTTGGGAACTCTTTTCAAACATAAAATATCTCCAAATAATGACTCCCCTGTTCTTTATTATAACAGTGCCTTGAAAGGTAAGAATGGGGATTGGCTCTTTGTTTTTGCGAAGGCTAAAGAAATTGCCTCTTGCAAAATGTTACTTCAGGGCACTCCTTGTTCTAACATTGTTCCCACCCTCTACCAATATTGCACATTTTGTGGTTGTCAGCATGTGCATTCACATGTAGTGGGAGGAGATGTGTGGCAATGATGTGAGGCTAAGTGTCTCTCATCTTGGCGTGGCTGAACATCTACTCTGGGCAGGCTGAGGATTGCTGCCCTCAAGGTGGTTTGCTGGGCTCCCTGGAGTATTGTTATTGTATCCTCAATAGGTGTGAGTTCTCTGATCTGCTGGGGGGAAAAATGGAAATCATGGCAGTTTATTGCATTACATTCATCATGTCATGCTTGTTAGCATGCTGTTTTATAGCCACATTGCTCCACAGTAGAACCATTTTAGTGTGCAAACTCTACATTTTTACTTTAATTTGCAACAGATATGATATAAAGATAAACGAGTTTATGTTTCTCATTCACCAACAGGAATTGTCTCCAGTAGTTTACAGGTGATCAATCAAGATGGGCCAGGAATCCTCCTGATGAATATTAAACATCGTATTTACAAAGAAGGAAATGAACTAATGAACAAACACTACTAACAAATGTTCAGTTTCATTCAACTTTCTAATTTTCAGAGTGACAGGGCTGAATGGCCATGGACAGATCCTGGTGCTTCAAAGAACAATCATTGCTTGCTTTCCTGAATGGCCAGTGAGAATGGGGCACATTGCTTTTCACAAGGTGCCTTCTGTATCATATGCTTACTGGTCAAGTCTCAGTTGAAACCCTTCTATTCTCTTCTTAAAGGACTGCATATTTTTGTGAATTTCAAGCAAACTGATACTGACAGATCAATCCCTTTCCCTCATTAAAGAAAAAGAGACAGCTTAGACATCTGCTATTCACCTTTTCAATTGCTTTCAAAACCATTACGTCAGTCAAAAAAGTATTTTTGAGTGTCTGAAATGTGCACACTGGGCGGTATAAACTAAAAGTGAAATAATACCCACTGTGCCTCTCATCTTAAGCAATGCAGAAGTTAGGAATAGTTACTCACTTCTGGCGATGAGTAAGAATGATAACAATGTATTGAATATATATTATTACATTAGCATATAATAATACACACCGCATTAAATATTTTAAATTTATCCTTAATCTTTATAACAAGTTTTAGAATATGTTTAACAGTCCTCACCTTGCAAATGAAGAAACTAATTAACGGCGGTTAGGTAACTTGCCCAGCCACTCAGTCATTGAATTGAAGAGCTGGAATGCAAATTCCCATCTGTCTATTGCTCAAGTTTAAATTCCTCCTCATCTCAGCAACTCTTTGTATTCGTTTCCTAGAGTTGCTGTAGCAAGGTACCACAACTTGGCGGCTTACAAAACAGAAATTTATTTTCTCACATATCTGGGAGGCTAGAAGTCTATAAACAAGGTTACAGCAGGGTTGGTTCCCACTGGAAGGGCTGAGAGAGAATTTTTTCCCTGCTTCTCTCTTTGCTTCTGATGGTTGCAGTTAATCCTTGGTGTCTCTTGTCTTCTGAATGTCTTAACTCCAATCTCTGCCTCTGTCTTCATACAGCATTCTCTTTTATATGTGTCTGTGTCTGTGTCTCTCCTCCTCTTATAAAGAAACCAGTCACATTGGAGGAGGGTCTATCCTAATCTAGTCTGACCTCATCTGAACTTGATTACAGTTGCAAAGACCCTATTTCTAAGCATAGTCACATTCATAGGTACTAGGGGTTAGGTTTATAATTTATCTGTTTGGGAAACAAAATTCAACCCATAACATTCTTCAAATATGCTTTATGTTGCATCTTTCAAATTTATGGTTAAATTGAGAAAATGTCAGAACTCTTTGAAACCCCAAATCTCGCATGTAATCACTGCTCAATAAATTCATGATGAATATCATTGCTTCCATTAATGCAACAGATTCATGCAATAGAGTCTGAAATTAGTCCTAAAATATCTCCCAAATCTATGACTGTGAGGGAGATCAAAGGGCTTTCCATTGAGGAAAAAATTTAGCTCATATGCCTATGATTCAGTTCCATCATATTGCATTAATTATTCAAAAATAAATGAACAATTTCAGACCACACTCTGCCTGCATAAAACTTATGCAGAGGCACACTAAAGAAATAGGTACACATATAATTGTATTATCACAAGGCTGACAAATACTATAAAGAAGAAATGCATTGCACTGGTTAACAATGGATGGAGGTACTGGTGCACAAACTTTTATGTAATTGACAAATGAAGTTTGGAAGAAAATAAAGAATGAACTTTGGCACAAGAGAATGCAGTAACTTAAATATATACAAAGATTTGAAAATAATCGCTATTGACAACCTCAGAAGAGGTATAATAATAATTTATTATTGCAATTAAATACACTTCATGAAATGTGTCTCCATTTTTGATGATTTGTAACAAACTGAACCATTACAACTTCACAAAAGCCTCATATTGTCGATTTCATATGCAATTAAAGATCTACCCGAAGGGTTGTTTGTTTTTCGTTTTGTTTTCCCTCTACAGATTGATTATGGCTTCAAATAAAATGTGGTAGTTAGCAATGTGGATGGAAGCCCATGTTGGCTTTTTGACATCCTGAAATATATCAAAATAAAGAAAAATGGAAGAAACATGATATTTACTGTTAAGTACAAAGGACTTTGGATTAAAATATGCAGTAATACCAAAAGCATTTTGATCTTATTTTTGGAGTCTGAAAATGAATGTAGGTGAAACAGATAATCATTAAAAATTCTTTCCGTTTAAATATTACTTGATTCAAGTTTAATTATTATAATTAATATACATATTATTTGTCTAATTGGTATTACACTTATTCATTCATTCATTCATTCATTCTTTTTTTTTTTTTTTTTTTTTTTGAGAAACCAAAAGAGAGTTGGGGGAGTAAGCAGTTAGACTATGGAAGGTCTTCAAAGTGAAAGAGAAAGGATAGAGGCCATCAACTTACAGCCAGGAGAATATAGAGCAATTGGGGGGTGTCAATCTAGTCAAGGCCCACAAAGGGAGGCTCTGTCTCAGGTAGTATAGGAAAAGCTTGTTTGTTGTGGTTGTGATTTTGTTTTAAACATACTACACAACAGATGTTTCATTACAGTTCTCTGTCAGAATGCCTGAATAAAGAGAATGGATTCTGCATCTTCCTTTGCTATCTCAATCTCAGAAGTCTTAATTAGGACATTGGAGTAGAAGTTTATTTTCTGTGTTTGAGATGGAATTATGAAACCGTTCCCAGAGATCCTCAAACTTGCCTCAGCTTCGGAGAACACTCATGCCCAATATACATTTCATTGCAACATGAAAGGCATCACCTCGTCCCCTGGCAAAGGAGGTGTCAAGCCATGAGGTTTGTCTAGTTTGTCATTTTCCTGAAAGTCTCTGAAATGTATGCCCAAATGTATGATCGCTGATTGTATATCCACAAAAAAAAATGAAAATCATGTTATGAAAAGTCATTCCTTCAAGGTTTTAGTCTGCCAGTAATTGGTTTACATTACATTCACTTCTTCGAAATAAAACAGAATACAATGAACAATTCCAGTCCTAGAAATGTTTAATTCAAAGACTATGTACACATCTCATTAGGTGATGACTTTTGTGAATGGCTGAGTATCAGATAAAGTAGGAATGGGGGAATTGGTGTCAAAGTAACTTAGCCACTCCAAGTCTGTGCTTTCCCATGCATAAATAACATGGGGACACTCAAATGATAGTATAGTGTCATCTGTCTCAGAGATAGAGCTATTCAATTAGGTTAGGTCTCCTTAGATCTATTCCAATTATTCTGAATTCTACCAAATAGTACCATGAATGTGAAGCATTTCAACCACTGTTCTTATACTGTGGCAATAGAATTAGTATGATTATAATCATTAGTTTATCATGGTTTTCCAGCAATTCATCTTTGTTATTTATAGCATTCAAATTTATTTTCTGCCAGGCCTGATTGGAAGATACTACCTACAAGTCTGATAGACTGTATTTTCTTTAGAGGACATAGCTTTGAATGTATAGACTCAAGAAAGGAGTTACTAGTTTTGTAATCTCTAAGAGATGCACACTGTTACCTAGTCCTGTCAAATTCTAAATACTTATTTATGTTCAGGAATCAAGAACAGTAAATCAAAATTCCTAGGAATCCTCCAGAATTCTTGAAATCATAAGACATTCTATATTTTATAGCTATTTACATATTTAAAAATTATAGTGAGCCACAATAATAATAACCAAGTAATCATTTTTCCATGACAGAGTTATATACAGCTTTAGAGAATGTTTTACTAAAAAAGGAAAATATATAGTAATCAATGCACAGTTTTGTAATATTTGAACCAGTGAAAAAAGTATATATTTTAGTAACACATATAATGTTACCTACCTGATAGTCATTTGATAATAGAAATAAATAAAAGAAGCAACTATTTACACCAAATAAAGGTCAAATAAAATAATTTAAAATATTGAAGAACACCACAAATACTTAAAAGCTACTCTTAAAATTATGAAAACATGGAAACTTCCCTGTTCCATATTCTTGATCTTTGCATGTGACAAATGTTGCAGATGTAGAAATTTTCCCTTTTATTATTGACACTATGGTTGAACTATTAAAAGTGAATTCAAAAACATCTTCAGATTGTTTCATATAAACTCTATATTGGTTTCCCACAAAATGACTGGCTTAAGGCAACACAAGTTTATTATCTTACAGTTTGTAGGTCAAAAGTGTCACCAGGCTAAAGTTAAGGTGTCAGTAGGGCTGCATTCTCTCTGGAAGCTCTAGGGGGACCATGTTTTCCTTAGCCTTTCTTAGCTTCTAGAGGCCACCTGCATTCTTTGGTTAGTGGTCCTTTTTATCATCTTCAAGGTGAGCAGCACAGGCAGCATTTTCAGATCTCTTCCTCTCTGACCTTCTGCCTCACTCTTCCAACATTTAAAGACTCCTATTAAATTTAGCCCATTTGTATAATTCAGGTTAATCCTCCCTTCTCAAGATCTGTAACTTAATCACATGCTAGATCCAGTTTGTCACAGAAGGTAACATATTCACACGTTCTGCACTTAGGATGCAAGCGTCTTTGGGGGCCATTGTGCTATGTACCCCAAGCTCATTTCCTTTTTCAATGATAAATGCATTGGGTACGTTTTACAGAGAACTGTAGCTTATAGCAAATATTCAAATAGTAGCTCACATCATTGGGCATTTAATAACATAACATATGGATGTCCTAGCATCATTAAGGATGCATACAAACTCACCTGTTAACATTGTCAATTTAAGGATTTACTTTGCTTCTCAAATTTATATCTTGGAATATCAGTTATAGTAGTTCTATAATACATAGGATACATGTAAATTTATTCATATATATTTTATTTGCAAGAATGACTCATTGTTTATAGCAGAGAGGGCCACAAACTCATACCTGTAAAACAGTGCTAGCTACAAGAAAGAAGATTGATTCTGTTGTGACCACTGCTCTCCTGTGTGCTCCTGTCCTGACTCTCAGAGATGACCACATTATCCTGCTAGTGTGTATCTCTGGTTCTGGTTCCGGTTACGAATTGACATTAGCAGATTCCTTAGATAATATTAGTAAGGCCTTAATGCTGATTGTTAAATTTTAAATCACAAAATTATAATACTTTTTTCCCATTTTCCCAACCTCTTAACTGATTTTTCTCAGAATACAAGTCAGCTGGATGTTCTGAGAAGTGCCAGGCTGGGATCCCTCCACAGAAACACTGATCACCAGAGCAACCAAATCTCAGGGGTTGACTGGGTTGTATGGAAGATCCTTAGACTCTCTGGCAGACAATAAATTGTTAAGTCCTTTGCAAGAGTATCTTCCTTCATTTGAGCTAAATATTTGGATATCTCTCCTCCGTTAAATTTCTGGGACCATGAAGATACTATTAGTTGAGGTGTTTTGAATCAGCTAGAAGTGGGTTCATATAGCCTCCTTGCCAAGTAATGAAAGTATGGGGGGTGGCGGGGAGATTCAGTTTCTACTGAAACATTTGACAATTCAGCACAGCGCAATGTATTAATTAACAGCCTAGACACTGGAGCCAGGTAGCTTTCATTCAGCTCTCTGCTATACCCCTAATTACTTGTGCAATCTTGGGGCTGCTACTTTGTTTCTCTGCCCCTTAGTTTTTCCCATCTGTAAAAAAAATGGACAATACTATTATTTGCTTTCCAGAGATTTTATTTTTCAGACCTATTTTATGAGTAATAAACTAGAATAACTATATTTGGCTCTCTTCTCTGAGGTAATCACCATCTTCAAATTGTTATGTCACCTGCACAAGAATTTTTTTTATATGTTTATGTGACTATAGCCACAAAAGACATGTGTGGCATATTTTAAAATATGACCTAAGTATTGTATTGTTTCAATTGCCATTCTCTAGCTTGCTTTTATTTTCTTTTTATATTTGATAGAAGTAGATCCCACTGATTCTTTTAAGTTACTGTATAGCATTTCCTTATTGGATACAACACAGCTCTCATAGGTATCTCTGGGGTACATGTGCAAATGTTTCTCTATGATATACACGAAAAACGAGCTTGCTCATTGTGAGGTATATGAAACTTTACATTTACCATGTATTAGCAAATTGTTTGTGGCTGTTCATTTATATGTATTCTCACCAATGTTTGATATTCACTGTTATTTTCCCCCCAGCCTGATGAATGTGAAATGGCAGCTCATTGCTGCCTAAATCTTCATCACCCAATTACTGACAGGGTTAAACAACTTGTTACAGGTTTACGGATGATTCAAGCTTCCACGTTAGGGATTATTTACAGACTTAGATCATTTTTCTATTTTTTTCTTCTTCATAAATTTATCTAGGAATTGTTTTTTTAAACAGGGATACCCTAAAGTTTAACTTTGCCTTCAGTATTCAGAGACAATATGATGCTTAGTTTCAGCCTAAGCCTCAGACTTTGAAAGACAAAGTAACAAAATAACTCTTTCTAGCACCTTGGTCACCTGCCTGCTCAATGGCAGTGCCATCACACACATTTCCATCATCTCTAATCAGCTCAATGGTATCACAGATATGAACAAGGTGTGGTCCTTGAATCAATTGTTAACATCTGAATATTCATTAAGATCCATTTTCAGATCTAGGCAAGATTTCTTGATACAACTTGGAATGAAACCTCCATGAGCTAGGCTTCTTTAGGCAGTTGAAGTATAAGCATATTTATTTATTACAATAATAAAATTATTAAAATAATTAATGTTGATTTTGAAAGCTGTTAATTTGGAGTACAAAAATTATTAAGAACTTTCAAATAGTTAAACAATATTAGTAGTTATTATGAATAAGAGAGTGCATTAGATAGATAACATTAACAAGAACATAATATCCGTTTTGAGCCAGCAAATGTTTATAAAAATTTAAATGCTAATAAAAAGCAGGATAATAGAAATTAGATTATATCACAATGCTAATCTTTAGAAGCATAAAGAGCTATATTTAATTTTTAGTTATTTAATTCAGCTTAGGCCAAGAATCTTTAAAGAAAAAAAGTCCTATTTGAGAAGACTTGATATCCTGTAAGGATGAATTAAAAGCAGATTTTCAACTTTGTCACCTCTAAATGTCATGAGCAGGAAAAACTGCAAAATCATGTGCAACAATATCCATGATAAGTCATTCCTGATCTCGACATGGTGGAGAATATAGAGTATAAAGACTAGAAGAAAGAGTGGAAGGGGAACAAAATAGCTCAAACGAATGTTTTTCTCCCTCATCCAACTTCAAAATAGCATTCTTTAAAGGTACACTTTCACAAGATTATTCCTTATCCCCCTTTGAGACTATGGAGGCCAGAATTTTAAGCATCTCTGAAATGATTTTTAGAGAGGATTTTCAATATCTGAAGTTGAAAGATTTTTGAGACATGCCCAAGCTTCAAAGAAAAAGTCCTTCAAGAAATGTTACTGATTTTTTGCCCCTGAATTACTTTCTGGTATGTGTAAATATTTTAGTGATGTTATCACATGTCTGCTGTAAGTAAACTTCACTTTTTGTGTGTAAGTGTGACTGGAGAAGCTGTTAGTAGCCAGTAGGACGAGAAATGATTGTTCTGGTTCCATAATGTCAAACTTTTAAAGTTGACCATTCACATTCTCAGTAAGTAAATTGTCACACTCATTTACTTTCACCAGGAACTCAGACTTAATGTTATACCTAAGAAATTGATTCTATGATACTTGCATTCAAAGCTGGCCAAATTTTTTTTTTCAGCCACAACGTGTATTTAGTAAACTTCTACCCAACAGATATTATTCTGCTGTTTATTTGTTTTTCAATTACTTTTTTTCCCCATTCTGTTAGCTTACTTTAGGATTTGTCTATGGCATTTTTGGGGTAAACTTCAGCTCTTTGACGATACAATTGCATTATCTCCTGTAACTATTGTAGCTACAGACACTTTGGCTATTGGTGTAAGTTTAATTCTATCACAGATAATCCAGAATCAGTTTGAAATCAGGTCTTACATTGGTAGCTCCAGGTTCCTGCATCCTGGTATGTTGTAGCAGTAATGAAGATTGGTCATCTTGTTACTTTTCTGTTTCATAGTATTCATACAGGGGCCAACATTCTCTTACTATTTCTGGGATTCCTGGGCCCCTGAAAGTAGCACTTCTCCTTTGCCACTTTGCAATTCCATTATACTGAACCTTTTGCACAGTATGATAGGAACACAGCAGCAGTCTGCAATGCTCTGGGTACCAATGCTGTCCATTGCAAAAATGGATAAGAAAGGGGCACCACCTTCCATGCCATGTAGCCCATGTAGGGAGGAATGTAAGAAATAGTTACAAATCAACACGTTTTCATTAAATAAAACGTAGGTATATGTAATTATGATAATTTTTCTGTGTATGTAAATACAGAATCTGATTCCCAACAGATTTGGAAAATTAGCCATTTTTGGTATTTGGTCTGTTTTCATAAGTATCTATACTTGAAAGATTTTAAAAAGCCCTCTGAGAATTTGAGATTTTGCAGGAGCTGGAATCTAGTCGCAGACTGTCCATTCCATCAGGACCTCCAGTCCACTTTCCCTGTGACATTGCTAATCCCAAAGCCAAGGTTGGCTTAGAGCAGCCCGTTCTAGGGCAATCATCCTTTGATACACACTCTCACGTAGCAAACTGTAGGATTGTTTCGCCCCACTCCATTGCACTTGATGGCCCGGTTTACCCTTATAGAGTTTCTACAACAGCCAAGGAGTAGAGGATAGAACTTAAAAAACCTTCTAGAATAAGAGAACTTTCTTATGTCTGATTGATTTCTCACTTACTGCAGTGGGAGCAACAGCAGCTTGGTGTCCTGATAGGGAACTTCAGGGTTTCTAGAAAGCCCATAACTCCTCTGGGAGTATGTGCCTACTTTAAGTTGCCTTCCCCATATCCTTTAACTTGGCCTTTTGCTATCTTTCCATCAGTTATGCAAGTGTCTTGTTTCAGCAATCAGGAAATACCCTAGCTAAATATATGATACCTAATATGATGCCTAGAAGATAATAGATTCTCAATAAGTAGTATGGAAGTAAATATTTCATTGTAAATATAATCAAAATCTTCATCATTATTAGATATGGAAAGAACGTTAAGCATGATGCAATAAAAATTTCAACTGGACAGTGGATCATTTACTTGAGGACTCTCCTTCCCAAGGCGGCATGTTTTCACTTTTGACAGCGTTTACCGTTAGAACACTCTCTTTGTTATTTAGCCAAAATCTGCCTCTCTATCACTCTGTCATTCATCCCATTTTGCCCTATATGTGTTTTCAGAGCAAGTCTAACCCTTTGCCCTACACGGGTCCTTCAAATATCTAAATATAATCATCTTTATCTCTTCTTTATTTCTTTGTTCTTTTGTCATTTGTAATTACAAGACTCATTTCCCATATCTTTAAATTTTATGTGGCTGCCTTCACAGTACACCGTAATCCCCTAATTCTTTTCATGATATGTGTTATTGAGAAGCTAACAGCATCCCTCTTCTGGTCAACCTGCATGAGGACCATGGGATCACCTTCTTCTTTGTTCTTTCCAGACATTGTGCTTCCTAGAGACTGTTTCAGTTTCCACGGACCCCTTATCCACTATAATTTGCCTATTGATCACTAATATTGAGCTTTTGCTTTTCCCGCAATTTTGAACATGACTTTAGTTTTTGCTCCCCATAGTGAAGACCAGTCTTCAGTTTGCATAGCAATGTGTGAGATCCTTGAGAAGAAAGGCAGCTCATTTTTCTCCCCCCCTCCCCTGCGCTTAATGTGTGGCACATCTCAGGTCATCATACATGCTTAATGAATGTGTAGAAATAAACAAATAAATGAAAGACCTAGTTCCGATATAGAAACAATTTGTAATATGTTACTACTGTTCTATACATGCAAATCCATTTTCACTCCTATGTACAGAATTTTATCACTTTATTATTTTTTAATGGACCTAAAATGCACAGAATGGAATTAATCATGCTTTGCAGTTCATGACATACTATTGTCATTGGCCAAGGTCAGACTTTTCATTTGTTTCTATCAAATTTTAGCTTGGTGTCTTGCACCCATTACTTCTGCCTTTTGTAAATTGTATTTTCTGTGATTAGCTATCTCAAACAGCTTTGTATCATTTGCAATTTTGTTAAGCAGAGTAAGAGGATTAAGATATAAGAAACAACAACAAAGAATAGATGATATATTAAGTACTGAATTGTAAGCTACAGACTTTAAATGCTCTAAGAATTTGTCAGAGAGGTAGAGCTCAAGCATGTGAACTAGATAAAAAAAAAAAAAAAGAGTAGAATTGCTGAAAGGTGAGCTGAGTCAAGAAGGCTGGGTGGGATTTGGATAAGTGGAAAAGACACGAATCTGTGAGCAAAGAGAAAATAACAGCTCCCTATGTTTGCCAAAAGAAATGGGGTAGGATATATAAAGGGAAAAGGTAGGGTATTCATTTAGAGAGCTTGAATCAGGATTCCTCTTCCTTATAGCCCTTTCTCTATGAAGGCAGGTAAGTGAGAGATATTGTCCAGATAGATGTGGCATTTTCTTAGAGTGTTCCTATAGTCTTTGTTTTAGAATCTTTGGATTTGTGTTAGAAAGAATATAAAGAAAGAAAAGAGAGGGCGGGTAGCATGCAGAGGAGTAGTAATGATCTCTGTGTCTCTCGTTGCTGTTTACCCCCCTTCTTCCATTCCAGACAGATCCAGCCTTTAGGAAGGACCCCCTTCTACATTTTATCCTAATTCATATCCACCCTCCCAGAGGCCTGAGGACTTTTCTACTTGCTGCCAATGAAGAAGTCACACAGATGGCTACCACATCTGGAGTCTTGGAAATCCCATATTTGGCTAATAGTGTGGAGACCTCATCCTTTAATATTAGATCTTTCCTGATCAACCACTATGATGCTGCCAAGCCTCTTTGATGGTAGACTTCCATCAGCTCTACTGCATCTAACATCATGAATTTTCTAAGTAACATGGTTTTATTCTTCATTTCACATTGATTGATATAATACAGAAAACCAGATTTGCTCCTATTTACTACATATTGTTGTCATCACATAACCCACATTTTAGCTTCACTACTTACATTTCCTTGACCTCACTCTTGTTTTACTTTTATCGCATTATTATTATTATCATGTCACAATCCCCCAGTCTGCCTCCACATCCTGGACATCTTATCTGAGAAACACTGATTTCAATAATTTTGTCTAAAATATGGGCACCAATCTAAACATAGTATTTGAGGTGTGGCTGCAATAAGTAAGAATTGACTAGTCAAGCTACAGATATTAAATTTTTATTAACATCATGTTTTAAAGCTCCATTTTCTTGGGCAACTGGGTGACTCAGTCAGTTAAGCATCTAACTTGGGCTCACAGTCTGTGAGTTCAAGCCCCATGTTGGGCTCTGTGCTGACAGCTCAGAGCCTGGAGCCTGCTTCACATTCTGTCTGTCTGTCTCTCTCTCTCTGCCCCACCCCTGCTTGCACGTGCTCTCTCTCTGTCTCTCAAAAATGAATAAACATAAAAAAAAATGTTTAAGCCCCATTTTCTTTATTGCATTGCAGTTATATTGTATCACATTGTGTGAATAATTTGCAAATGATAGATTAATAAAATTACCAAAGAGTTTCCACATGGCTTTGTATCTACATATGGAAATATTTTCAACACTAACGATAAGAAAAGACTTGGCATATATATGTTCTTTTCAGTTTACCACACTCTCTTGTCTATACTCCAAACCAAGATTCTGATGTTGAGTTTGTGAATTATGTAATGGTTACATAATCAGACCCCACATGGTTTCAGAAGTAGATGAGTCTCATCCAGATTTCTGATTCTCTCAGGGCACAGATTTCTGATTCTTTCAAGGCACTGTTGGAGACATTTGATAACAGAACATTGTGATAGTTTGTTTTCTTTCATCAAAAATTCCCATACAGGTTTTAGATACATACATTCTATGTAGTCCAATGCATGATAAGGACGGAAATGGACTTTTAGAGGCTGTTCTGTTAAGCATAAAATAAAACATAATGATAAAACATTCCTAATGTTTATGTATTTCCTTGACATCTAAAGTAGCTATTCAACATTTGAGAATATTCAAAATACCACTCAATAGTTTGTTTCCATGTAGTGCAAATTCTTACTTTCCAGTACACAATTATAGTAAAAAATACATAAGGCTGTATTTTCTGGATTTGATGAAGCTGGAGTGAAATATTTTTAGGTTTTGTACCAATCAGGTGCTTCTTTATAAACCTGATTTTTAATTAAATTATGTGAGGGAAGTAGAAGTGTACAGAGAATCTATTTTGCTGGGGTGCATCAAAGCAGAGTTGATGGGGAAGGGGTGGCATTGACTCTAGCTTCTGATTCAGAAACTACCTGCTCTTGACAGAGGTAGAGTGCTTCAAGTGTGATTTTGGGAGGTCAGTTTAGAGTCTATTTCTTTCTACCTAAACTAGAGTGAATTGTGTTGTCTGCAACAAGAACCTTGTCCATTATAACCATCTGCGATGGATCTATTGCACATTAATTTATCAGAAACAATCTTAAACACGTGCCTGTTTTACCTACTTTGGGATTTAATACATTATGTTCCCTACTAGAAAGGTAAATATATGACTGTTTTTTCTCTATAATGCCATCAAAATTTAATGAGACATACAGAATAATTTACACATTTAAATCCATAAAATATGGACTAAATCAAAGAATTTAAAGAAAGGGATTGGATAATGTTTTCATTACAAGTATACTTTGCTTCTATTACCCTACAACTACAACCTAATCTTTACATTAAAAATTTTAAATATCACGGTTCTCTTCAAGCAATAATTATTACATGCACAAGTGGACACAGTTATATGAGGTAATTAGACTATACTAAAGTAATCTATAAATTAATCAATAATCATTGATGGAGCACTATTGTGCGGCAATCTTGGCTAGGTACAAGTAGCCCTATACATCATCCACTTTACATTTCAACTAGAATATTCAATATACGGAAAACCATAGTTGTGGGGAAACCACTACTAAAAGGAGAAGCGTTTACCATCCTGAAGTAGCAGAGGAAGATTCTTGCATGGCTCCATTACTTATAAATTTCATGCTTTGAGGGCAGTATCCTGAATATCAACCTTGGCATTTTTAAACCAAGAAAGACGTAAGACAATATTTGAAATACCACTGTATGTTCTAAAATGGCTTTTCCCCAAATCACTCACCTGCAGATACTTTAAACTGCAGTTCTAGTCCAATCCATTTTTGGGGCCAATCTTGGCCCCCCAAATTGAGATTGTTATATTATCATCATGAAGTCACAATGGGGAGTGTGATTGTCCTCAATTGCCAATGGCCCTGTACTTGGTGTTTGGGGAGTGAACCTGGGACATCTGTTTGTTTACCAAGCCTCAATATTCACCTAAATACCATTGTATTCACTTGGATTCCTATTCAGAATTTCATTACCATCCCCTGGGGTTTGGACCCCATCACCTCTATTTCCAGCCATGGATGTGACCCTCTGCCAAAGGACCATCTGGAACCACAGTGCTGCCATCCACCTGATTGTCATTATGGCCTCTGCCTGTAACCTCCTGCTATGTGCCCCAGCAGGCAGGCCTGGACACCCTCAGATATGGATATTGGCCTAAATCAAGCCTGAAATAATGACACATCTTGGAGCACTGCAATGGATGCTGCTGGCTCGTCAGGAGCTAATCCAATAAAAATGCTAATATTTATTAAGTACTACCAATGTGCCAAGCACTGCTCTAAATACTTTGGGTATATTATTCCACTTAATTTTATAATACCCCATGAATTATATACTATAATCATTACTATGTTTTTACACACAAGGAAATCTGACCAAGCAGGCTAAGGTAATTTACCCAAAAATGTAGTGAGCCAGGTTTTGGGCCCAAGTACAAGCTCTCAATGCCTAGGCCATGCCAATTTGTGCCTCATCTCCTGACCTGCGTAGTATTGGCTTCAGCTGCATTCTTCCCCATGAGCCAGGGGCTAAGAAATTAGGGATCCATGCATGCTCTGAAAGATATTTATTGCTATGATAATAGAATTAAACAAGGCAACATGTATACAGTACAATCTTTTAAAATTTTAAACCAATATTTTTTCAAAACTCCAGTCATGAATGTTGTTCAGATAACTAAGATTTGCTCTTTTCAGTATCAAAATATTTTGCACTATTTTGGTTTGAAGCTTTCTAATATATTTCACAGCCTTCCCAAAGTAAAACAATGGAATGATGGATAAAAGGTAGTATTTTCTGACTTTGGGAGAAATTATTTAAATTAATATTGAAGATACCTTCTGAGGGTAGATTTTAGGTATTTACCATGTGTTGGTTATTAAAGGTTGTCCTGACTGTTGCCCTGTTCTTGGTTTTATATTAGAAACTGAGGTGTCACATTATGTACAGAAAACATCAATGGTCCTGCCAGTACAAAGTGTGAACTTTGAGGGAAATGTTATGTGTATTTGGCTAGCACACAGTGTTTCTTTACTCTCTCTTCCCTACCCCTCCATCTACTGATCCCTCCCTCCTCACCTACTCACACAGCCTTCTTGTACAGGAGAAAGAATCTCTTATACATTAACAAATTAATCTTTAAGTGTCCCAAACAACTATATTCAAGTAAACATTTTAATGTGAAGATATGAACAGATTCAGAGAGGAGCACATTTTCCTTTCATTGGATTCTTTGTGCATTATGGGTTTTTTCCTACAGTTTTCTTCTTCATCATGACATCAGTGAGCTACAGTGAATCCAGTGGTATCTCCTACATTAGGTTACTCTCACCTTTTTGACATCAAATGGAAACAAGGAATGGGGGTTCCTTTGGACTAGAGCATTCAGTAAACCCCTAGGCCTACATTTAGTTTAGTTAAGAAGCAAATGATGTCCTCGAGGGCCTACTTGGTGCAAAAGGATAAAAGTTTGACTTGAGTTTGGAGGCCAATATCCCAGCTAGTAATAATATATGATTGCCTTAAGTGTTCTTTTTTATACATCTTATCCAATATAAGATGGATTGCAAAAGGAGATAGGCAGCATAGGATTCAAATTCTGGTCATCTTTCCAGTTTGTAAAATAATAGATATCAAAAAATATTGTATTTAATACACACCAGTGCCAAAGGCATACTACAGGCTCATGCAGCAATAGGATGATCCCTGGAAACTTGATGGATTTTAAAAAATTAAAGACCCAGCAGACATGGGCCATGAAATTGACAGGCACATTGGAACATGAGCGTGAGTCACAAGATCATTCTACTTGGGAAAATTTAAATTGAGCACAGGAAGCATTAGCTAATAGAAAACCAAGTTTTTGATCCAAACTGATAAAACAAGTTGAAGGTGGAAGAAGCAGAAAAGAGAGGAACAAGAGACAGAGTTGGTATGGATCTTGACTGTCAGGGAGATTCAATGGTATCTGACAGCATGAAGACCCAGCTATGTTAGGGTTCAGAAGTAAAACAATGAATACTTTCTAAGCAGACTCAATTTCTGAATCTCATAGTACCATGGAGATTAGACACTACCCCTTTGCTATCCCAGCGCCTCCCACATTATATTAAATCATGTCTTTACTTCTCTGTCTACCTAGTTAAACATTTCTAGTTGAGAAATGTGTCTATCTGTCTTCACTTTCTGTATGTCCAGCCCTATTCTTCTGTCTGGAACACGGTAGAGACTCAGTGAGTCAGTGAATGGAAAAGATACTGAAATCCGAACACTGTTGATTCCTTGGAAGCCAGTGGGAATTTGCCTCTTTCTAGTTTTTCCCAGAGCACAAGTGGCCCTGGGATCTGGGACAGGATTAAAACTATAAGCTGGGATAATGAACCCTACTGTGAAGTTTCAGAGTTCCAGATAAACATGCCCTCTCTCCATGGAGAAAGTATACCGTGGCGACATGCAAGAAACAATGAGAAAACACCTACACTCTAGGATGGAATGCGTCTGGATTTGTAAAAGACAGAGTTTAATACTAAGCCCTGAACAAATATTTCCTACATGAACAAATGACCCTGTTCAAAGGGTTTAGTCACTGAAGTGCTCAGAGGAGACATTAGCAGTCCATTGAAGGACAGGCAAGATGTGAAGAGATGGAGAGGAAGGTATGAAGGAAGGGTAGACAGAATCAGAGCCAAACTTAGTAATTCAACACGGCACAGTATTTATTGTCAATGTCCTCCATGGCAGGTGCCATATTACCATGTGGGCAAATTCAGTTCTGATAACTTTTTCCAAAAGTCTCAATTCCCTTAGATGGATGTTTTATGCTAACTCTGTCCTCTATGTACTATGGAATGCCTTAAAAATAAGATTGTCTTATTAAAAACCTGCTTGAGACTTTGGAGCTTTTATATCCTTGGATGGGGATCTAAATAAGGCATAAACTAATCATAAAGAAATACGACTTCTTTTCTCCCATTTTTTTAACCAAGAAAATATTATTGTTACTGTTGCTCCTTGACAAACAGGAAGATTAAACTTGCTCCTGATAAGGAATCTGGAAGTAAATCTTCTGTGGCAGGCAATAAAGAAGATTCTTTCTGGACACACCTCACTCAAACCTTTTCTTTCGACACTCCACTTAAACAAAACTTTTCCCATTGCACCATTCGTTATCACTAACTCAGCAAAGCTGAATAAGGACATGCTCTTCTCCTGGTACTGTGGTGCTTCGTAACACAGCCACTACATTCTTACAACAGGATAGAAGCAGAACTTGAGCTCAAAACAACATGGGTCCTAAGAAAACACCTTGTGATAATTTACATAAGGTTTCGAACAATAAAAGTCTTTTAACTCATTATTTTGCTTTTCCTGAAGGCTTCATATAACACGCGGAATGAAAAATCTGTTTTTAAAAAGAGAGACAGTTCTAATCTCCTGATCTAGGCACCGTTTACTCCAAATTTTCTTAACACATTTGCCTCTGAGAAGTTTGCAAACAAAGGCAAAGACAGACAAAGAACATATGCTAAATTGATCATTTTTGTGTCTGAATATTCACTATTTGAGAGGCAGGAAACTGTTCAATCTGATCTGGGGTATGATTATACTGTAGTCCAAATTGAAGTGTCTGTGGAAATGGATTGGGCGAGCTTCTCGGTTGTCAGTCATATCACTTATGCGGTGCACAGTGAGATGAGGGCACTCATGGGAAACAGTAGAAGTGGTTCTGCACTACACCTAGACAGATGGGTGTTCCCCTCGTGTGAGGAGGAGGCCCTCAGTGCCTCAGCCACCGCCGCAGACACTGCAGGAAGAGCAAGGCCAGCCCTCTGCAATGTTGCAGCGCCACACCACGCCTTGTTCGGGGAGAGCTTCCGAGACGGTGCGGGAGTTGAGATTCTGGACCAACTGTTGTGTTCTTCTCCAATCCAATCAGCAAACAACACATGTCTTTAAGAACTGGGCTGGAGGGGAGGAAGCTTTGCACAAGACACAGCACTACAGTGAGAGAGATAGGATGTAAACACGTAAACATTTAAATAATGAGATTCCTGTAGCACTTTAAGACAACAAAAGAAAAATAAAGTAAATATTTGCTGCAGCAGAGTGCTGTGTAGAAGAGGAGGAATTCTGGTGAGAAATGATGTTTCTGGAATCGATCCTGATCACTTACCAAGAACAATTTAAATCATATCTGTCAGTCTCAGCAAGGGAGGTAAGGACATAATTGGGTTTGCTCTCAGGGCACGGGATGGAAGATTTCCTCTTTGTTTCTTCTTTCCCACCTGTTTCCGTCAATTTTCTCCAGGAAACACACACACACACACACACACACACACACACTCTTGAACCAATGAGGGTGAAGGGGGAGCAAAGAGAGAGATTAAGGAATTAACTCATGTGATTATGCGGACCTGCAAAGTTGAAGTATGTAGGACAGGCCAACAGCCTGGAAACTCAGCAGAATTTCTATTTTATAATTTTGAGGCAGAATTCCTTCCTCTTTGGGAAACCTCAGTTTCACTATTAAGTCCTCTAACTGATTGGATGAGGCCCACACCCATTATTGAGAAACACTACCTTTACTTAAAGTCAACTGATGTAAATGCTAATCGTATCTACAAAATACCTTCACAGCAATATCTAGAGTACTGTCTGATGCAATTACAGAGTATCATAACTTAGCCATGTTGACTTGGAAAAGTAACCATCATAGCACCCATAAAAGGATTCAATAAACACGCACATAAGACATATACCCATACCCATACCCATACACAAATGTATAGACGAGACAGTCTATAATGCACTGTAAGTCCTTTCATGTATATTTCTGCTCCAAATGACCCCAGTTTTCCCTTCTTCATTTCATTTGTAACATTTTTTTTACTGTCTCTATTCAATTTATTATTGTTTTTTTTTAAAAATAGTTTATTGTCAAATTAGTTTCCACATAACACCCAGTGCTCATCCCCACAAGTCCCCTCCTCCATGCCCATCCCTCCTCCCACCCATATCCATCAGTCCTCAGTTTTTGTTAGCATTCAAGAGTCTCTCATGGTTTGCCTCTCTCCCTTTCCCCCACCATTTCCCCCCTTCTTCTCCCCCATGGTCGTCAGTTAAGTTCCTCCTAATCCTCCTATACGTGCAAACATATGATATTTGTCCTTCTCTGCCTGACTTATTTCGTTCAGCATAACACCCTCAAGGTCCATCTATGTTGCTACACATGGCCAGATTTCATTGTTTCTCATTGCCATGTAGTATTCCATGGTATAGACAAACCACATCTTCTTGATCCATTCGTCTGTTGATGGACACTTAGGCTCTTTCCATGTTTTAGCTGTTGTTGAGAGTGCTGCTATGAACATTGGGGTACATGTGCTTCTATGCCTCAGCATTTCTGTATCCCTGGGGTAAATTCTTAGCAGTGCTATTGCTGGGTCATAGGGGAGTTCTATTGTTAGTTTCCTTAGGAACCTCCACCCTGTTTTCCAGAGGGGCTGTACCAGTTTACATTCCCACCAACAGTGTAGGAGGGTGCCCGTTTCTCCACATCCTCGCCAGCATCTCGAGTTCTCTGATTTGCTCATTTTAGCCACTCTGACTGGCGTGAGGTGGTATCTCAGTGTGGTTTTGATTTGTATTTCCCTGATGAGGAGGGATGCTGAGCATCGTTTCATGTGTCTGTTGGCCATCTGTATGTCCTCTTTGGAGAAGTGTCTGTTCATATCTTCTGCCCATATCTTCACTGGGTTGTTTGTTTTTTGGGCGTGTAGTTTGGTGAGTTCCTTTTAGATTCTGGATATATTGTCTTTAATTTAAAGTCCAGTTTGTCTGATATAAGTATCGCTACTCCGTCTTTCTTTTGATTTCTTGTAGCATGATATATATTTCTCCATCCCCTTACTTTTAATCTGAAGGTATCTTCCAGTATGAAATGAGTTTCTTGTAGACAGCATATATATGGATTTTGTTTTTTTTATCCATTCTGCTACCCTATGTCTTTTGATTGGAGCATTCAGCCCATTTACATTCAGTGTTATTATTGAAATATGTGGGTTTAGAGTCTTTGTATCTTTTGTAGGGTTCATGTTTGTGGTGGTGTCTCTGGTATCTTTGTTCCTTGCAACCTTTCCTTCAGAGCTTCCCCCTCAGGATTTCTTGTAGGGCTGGCTTCGTGGTGGCAAATTCTTTCAATTTCTGTTTTTTTGGAAAGGTTTTTATCTCTCCTTCTATTTTGAATGACAGGCTTGCTGGATAGAGGTTTCTTGGCTGCATATTTTTACTGTTCATCACATTGAAGATCTCCTGCCATTCCTTTCTGGCCTGCCAAGTTTCAGTAGATAGGTCTGTCACCACTCTGATAGGTTTCCCTTTGTATGTTAGGGCCCTTTTCTCCCTAGCTGCTTTCAAAATTCTCTCTTTGTCCTTGTATTTTGCCATTTTTACTATGATATGCCGTGCAGACGATCGATTCAAGTTATGTCTGAGGGGAGTCCTCTGAGCCTCTTGTATTTCAACATTTACTTCCTTCCCCAGGTCGGGGAAGTTCTCTGCTATAATTTGTTCTAGTACTCCTTCAGCACCTTTCCTTCTCTCTTCCTCTTCTGGGATTCCTATGATACAGATATTGTTGCGTTTGACCATATCGCTGAGCTCTCGAATTCTTCTTTCCTGTTCCTGGATCAGTTTGTCTCTTTTTTTGTCAGCTTCTTGTTTTTCTATAATGGTGTCTTCTAAATCACTTATTCTCCTTTCTGCCTCTTCAAACCGTGCATTGGAGGCCTCTAACTTATTATGGATCTCATTTATCGCATTTTTTAATTCTTCATGCCTATTTTTATTTTCCATTCTGTCTGTAGCCATAGTTTCTTTGATGTCCCCTATGTTTTTTTCAAGCCCAGCTATTAATTTTACCATTATTATTCTAAAATCTTGTTCAGTGATGCTGCTGATATCTGTTTTGAGCAGTTCACTAGCTGTCATTTCTTCTTGGAGTTTCTTTGGAGGAGAGCTCTTTCGTTTCGTCATTTTAGTTAGCTTTCCGGCTCTTGTTGGTTTTAAAGACCTGTTAATGCTCTCTGTATCTATGAGCCCTGCTATATCCAAGAAGACTCTGACTGTCCAGGGCCTATCCTTTCAGAGAGTGTATTTTGAATGGTATCCCCTGGTCTCTCTTGTTGGGACCTTGGTTATTTTATTTTCCTATTCGTAGTGATATTTGGGACTCTCCACCTTGTGTACTCTGGCTTGTTTCTTGAGGTAGCCCTGGAAAAGAAAACAGACAGACAAACACACAGGGAGCAGGAGCACTCTAACGCACAGGCTAATTCAACTAACATGCAAAGCGAGAGGGAAAATGAAAAAGTTAAGAGAAAAGACGGAAGAGGGAGGGCGAATAATAGGGAGTATAAAATACATAAAAGAGTCAAAAAGGAGAAAAGAAAAGGCAAAAGGAAGAAAACCTATGGACAAAGAACGGTTTAAAGCATATAACCGGATTTCCCAGCTACAGTTAAATAGCCGTGTGTATGCAGTGCTGGTTGAAGAGCATAGAGAAAGAGAGAGAAGACAAGGAAGAAGGCGGGGCTGAGGCAAAATTGGAAATAGAATGAACAGACAGAAGGGATAAGAAGCTTTTTTCAAAGAGCTAAAGGGTAGAATATGGTTGGATAGGTGAGAGAAGGGTGCTGGAATTATCCAGAGAAACTATATAGTCTAAATACTCCTGAGAGAAAGAGATGAAAATGTCGGTAGGTGTAGAATTTACATCTACAGATTGGACTCGTTGTGATTGTTTAAGCAAGCCGGCGACCAGAGTTAATCAGGTAAGTGTTCTGGGGAAACAAGAGAAAAGAGAAAGAAGAAGAAAAAAAGAAAAAGAAAAAACAAAAAGGGGAAAAAAAAGGGAGGAGGGCAGCTCTCAGGCAGGGATGGGCATGGCGTGATCCAAAGCCTCAGGCGGGAGCTCTGCCTCGGCGGTTGTGGGGAGGAGAGTGATGGTGCTCCAGTCCCTTCTTGAAGCAAGCGCTGCACCTCGCTTTTTTGGGCGTGTAAACTCCCCGTGCCGGGGGCGCAGCCGAAGTTGGTTGCACTCTTCAACTTAGGCCAGTACCAGTCTCCAAATCCCAGTCCGTGTGCCCCGCTGAAATTGCCTTAGACACAGCTTCCCAGGCAACCCCCTTGGGGCAAATACAGGCCCCCTGCCGAGCTCTGGGGGTGGAGTCAGAATCGCTGCTTCCTTCTCTGGGTCGGGCTGGCAGCCTGGGCGGGGGCTTGCCTGCCGGGTGTTCTGAGCCCGAGCCCGCTGGAGTGAGGAAAACCGGGTCCCTCTATGGCTCGTCACCTGAAACACGAACTCACAGGCGAATTTCCCAGTTTTTAGCTCTTTGCCTTCCCTCTGGAGCCCCAGTCAGCCAGGGGCGCGGACGCCCGGTGTCCGCACGCGGCTCTTCCAGGGGCCCAAGCCTCCTGGGAGCTACAATGGTGGCAGGCGCGCCGCTACTCTGAAGTCCAGCCGCTGGGATCAGCACAAAGCCACAGTCTGTGCGCTCAGCCCCCCGGGACCAATGGGTGCGAGGGGACCTGGCGTGCAGGTATTTGGCAAGTACGCTCTTTCTATGCCCCGAGCGGAGGTTTTCCCCCCGAGTGGAGGTTTTTCTGTTTCGGACTCTCTCCTTTCCCCCTCTCACTCCCCGTAGAGGGTAGAGGGGGATCACCTCCGACCCTGGAGTCTCCGATCCCGGCCTGATTTTATCTTCCCCAGTTCGCACTCACGTTAGAAGGCTCTCTCAGTGGATTCTGTGTCCTTTTTCTCCCAATCTCTCAGGTTTTGTAAGGTTTCCAATGGCTTCAGATCTTTTCCGTGTGATGTATGGGTGCAAGTGCAAGTACGGAGCTCCTTACTTCTCCGCCATCTTGAAACAATTCTCCTCATTTGTAACATTTTTATTATTTTCTTTTTTTTAATACTTACAATAGCTGTTCCACATTTTTCATCATGGTACTTCCTTTATACAACTGGTGGGGGTCCCCAATCCATTTCCTGATAACATTCTCAGGTTCCCCACACTCGAATCCCACTCAGCTTGTCAGTCTTACCACCTGGTATCCTTCTAAAGCAAGTTTTGGTCCATTTCTTGGTGCCCTCTGTTGGAGTCTTTCTTGCTTTGCTTTTTGGGTCTCTCCATCAAGAGAACCTTCACCTTGTTTTCAAATATTGGCATTTTTCACCATGGGTTCTTTCCTGATTGGCTAAGTGCAGATTTATTCCCCTCTGAAGCAGTGGTGTTGTATGTACTCTAGGCTCTGTTTTGGGGGTAAGCACTAATATTGTTCATGTGCATATCCATTTCCTCTTTTTTTTTTTTTATCTGTAAGTATCATGAAGCTTGGGCAGTCTTCAGTCTTTTAATGTATTTCATTTAGAGGTCAATGTGTAGTAGAATTCAGGATGTGCTTTTAGAGTAAATAAAAAGAATTTGGAAAGGAAGGAAGGAAAAAAGTTAAATTGATAACTAAACAGTAAGCAAATACAAAACCATGAAGTTTCTGAATTTTAAAGAGGAAATGATCTTTAATGATCATCTGTTCTATCTTTTAATAAGGAAGGAAAGTAATACCCAGGAATTTTATATGACTTGTCTAGAAAGAAGATAAGTGACTTGGGTAAAGTTAGCAGAAGTAAAATGTACCTACCCAGGGTGCTTTGTATGTCACCACGCTTCCAACAAGTAGAAGACTAATGTCAATGGACCACTAAATTATCTTCTCTAGTAACCTTCCAAATCTGCAGACATTCCATCCTTATGCTGTCCATCACAAGATATGGTAGTGTAGTCCCAGAGCTGTTCTCAAATGTTCTAGTCTTCCTTCCTGAAAAGGGAATTCATAGGCCTCCGATGAATTTGGCTCAAGCCAGGTGCCTTGCTTTGGACAGTGTAATACAGGAGAAAGTGGTATGCCAGAAAGCACTTTGGAGCTTCTCTTCCCTCCACAAGAGCACCTCTCAGTATTTCAGACAATGGGGACTCTGGTTTTAACTAAGTTAGGTTTCAATTTGATTCATGTTGTCATTTGATTTATATGATGTGTTTTAGTGTTTCTTCCTGCACAGCTCTGTGTTAGCAAGGGCTAGAGCTCAAGAGTGAGGCATGGATAGTTATTATCCACCAAATACCTGTGAACACTCTGACACTTCTTAGCCTCCTAACAATGAGATGTAGCCAGTTGATTGGTTCTAGTTAAGGGACTGTGAGTAAAAAGTGATAAATCACCCTGCCGGGCAAAAGAATTTAATTGTTGAGAGGCACCTTGCAGCCTCTCTTCCCCTTTGATGTAACAGTGGAGCCTGTGTGTTGGAATGGCAGAAAAAAAGATGGAAGCAGCCTGGGTTGCTAAGTTACCACTTGGAAGATAGCTGCCTTGTGGAGCTGTTGAACTTATGTCAGATTTGCATGAGCATGAAGTAAATTGTTATGTATTAAGCCATTGAAATCTGGATTCTTTTGTTACTGTCGCATATGCCTATCTCATCCTTACCCCAAAATGAAGCATAGGGTGCATGAACAATAGTTAGGGTGTGTGGAGGATGCCATAGGAACAATGCACAACAGATCCTTTAGCAAAGTGAATTTTCTTTATTTTTGTTCTTTTCTTTTTAATTTAGGATGGAAAGATACCAAGAAAAATCTTCATCTGCCTCACTATTTTTCCTAGGGCTGGTCTCGAATACCAACCTAATAGAACCATCTTTTCTCCCTGGACAATTTGCACTTCAGAAAAGCATTTGGAACTAAGTTTTCATAAGGTAGAAAGTAATTTAATGTTGAAAAGGTAGAGCCAACCATACATGAATAAATGCATATCCATTGCATATTAATAATGCAATATAATAATCTACCCTTCTCACTTTTAGAAGACTCCTCTGAGCCTTTCCCAATGTTAAGGCAGCTCTGAGCTCGAGGCCAATTCTGACTTTTTTCTCCTTGTTTCTACGAAGTGTTCAGGGAAGTTACAAGCAGACTCCAGGAAATCCATTTGAAATGGAACACTGACAAATTTCACCTAGACCAGAGAGTGAGGAACTAAAATGTGTATAGCTATGTCATATCTGAAATAATTGAATGAAAAATGGCAGTTTATTCTAGAGGAGGAAGGACTTAGAAAGAGCATGATGACTGGTTTTAATTATTTTATTATTTTTTAATGTTTTTTATTTATTTCTGAGAGAGAGAGAGAGCGTGAGCAGGGTAGGGTCAGAGAGAGAGGGAGGTACAGAATCTGAAACAGGCTCCAGGCTCTGAGCTGGCTGTCAGCACAGAGCCTGACGCGGGGCTCAAACCCACAAACCGTGAGATCATGACCTGAGATGAAGTCGTATGCTTTACCGGTTGAGCCACCCAGGCACCCCTGGTTTTAGTTATTTTGAAGGGTATCATGCATAAGATTGTAATGGAGAAACTTCAAAATAGTTCAGACTTCTTGTTTGTTTTGGAGCAGTAGCAACTTGTACATTAGCAGGGATTAAAGTAAAGAAGAAATGACTGCCTTTCAGGGCTAATGTAGAAGAAATTTCTATATTTGAAACTGTGTTTGGTTTAATGAAAGAATTGCCCTCTACTATTGACAGGATCTATTCATTATTCATTCAACATACATATGAACAGTATTGAGTTCAGTGATATGTTTATAAAGATCAAGGAAGTTTTAGTCCCTCACTTCAAAATACCTTAGATAGCTCATATTCTAGTAGAGGAAATAAACAAATGACCAAAAATTCTATGATAGAGGAAGAGACGATGTATAGTGGCACATAAAGAGAGAAACAAATTCTTCTGGGTGTTGCTAGAAGTTATCTTTGAGAAGGTCACATTCAGGCTGGGACTTCTAAGAAAGACAAGGTCAAGAACAGACTATTATAGGAAAAGGAAACAGAATATGCAATGGCACTAAATATGAAAAATAACTTTTCTATGTTTTGATTAGGGAAATGTAAGAAATACTTTATAGCTATAGCTTTCTCATAGTTTGAGAGGAATTTGGAACAGTAGAGAAGCCAGGATGTGGAGGCCTTGAGTTTGGGGTATTTTATAATATAGGCAGTGGGAAACCATAGAAAGATCTGAAACCCTTGAGAAACTTAATCAATTTTGTAACAATCTCATCCATTCCCAAAGTTCCATGACTCCAAAAAATAATGGGCTATTACTTCCCTTTAACTTCCACAGTCCTTGCTATGTACATCTCACTGGGATTTATTTTTTTCCCCACCATAATTGCTTTTATTTTTAATTATGAGGCTCTTTCTTTTTGTTCCATTTTTATTTTTTCCAACAACACACACGTGTCTTTAGTATAAGAATTGTGTCTTCTTTGTCTTGATATTTCTTATGGTGACTGGCATATACATTTGCCTATAATAGATATTCAACAAAGGGATATTGCTACAATTCTATGATTTAAGCTTTATGGACATCTCTTGATGCCATGGAGAGGATGCCAGAAAAGAAGTATAAGACTCTCATAGCAAAGTCTGAAAGCACAGCAAGTATTCAATGAGCATGTAATTTAGGTTAGAATATCTGAGATCAATATCAAGCCATGCCACTTACCAGCTGAAATTATTAACAAATTTTAGATTCGAGTTCTTCATGTGCAAAATGGGTACTATAACTGTAATATTTACCACACAAGGCTTTTGTTAGAATCAGGGAACATGATGTAAGTGAAAGTGTTGCAGGGATTATGAAATAGCATAAAATTCCCAGCAAACTTGATGGTGACAGTGATGTCAGTGATGAAAATGACTAATTTTAAAGTAGCCAGCCATACAGAAATGTTCTAACTCATGTAATTCAGGTATGAGCACTTTAGAAATAAGTACATCTTTCTTTATCATGTTAAAGCAAGAGATATTTATTATTAAATAATTTAGCCAGTGGTGTTACCTCCCAATACAGCTTCCATTTGGAAAGTCATACTGTGTATTGAAGAAGACAGAATGGGAAGTCAGAATTGGCAGATCCTGGTTCTGGCTCTGTCACAAACCACCTTTTTGGCTTTCACAGCATTGAAATGGATAGTAATGCAATTTTGGCCTCCTCCACCAAAGGATGGCATTTCTGGTCAAATTAAAGAATGTCAAACTGCACCACCATGTTTATGCAAAGAACATGCTATTCCCATAAGTGGAATGCTGTGTGGTGCAATACGAAACTCATTTAGTGATTTCTGTGGCATACAGAGCCAAAGATGGTGAAACGGGAGCTCACAGTGATGGCCATCAACCACATCACCTGCACCCACCTCGTCTACCCCACACTTGTTCACGTAGGAGCTTTTTGCATAGAAATGGTTTTCCCAATCACCGAGATTGTACAAGCAAGGTTATTGCAGCTGCATGCGCACATAAAAAAAGACAGGAAATGAAATGTCAACAGCAAGTGTAATACCTTTCTAATATATGTCCTTCACTTATTGAGACAGTTACCGGGATGTTCTTGAAAGAAGAATGATTTGTTTATAAACCAGGTACATTATTTCAGCTCTTTAGAGAAGGAAAAAAATGTCTTCATCATATTTTCTTGTCCCCACATCAACCAACAAGATATTTTCTGCATTTATTTGAATACATATTCATTTATTAATTCATTCACAATTAATTCCTGGGCACCTACTATGTGCTGGTTACACTGAGAATATTGAGGCTAAACAAGTTATCCTTGTTCTCAAGCAACTTTCCATTTAGTAGGGAAAGCCAGTCACGCAAACAAATCAGAGCAATAAAACATTATAGTTGTTATGATAGAAGTATATGCAGCATACACAGGGAGACACAAAAGGGAATGTTTAATTCTGCCTGGGGAGAAAGAAAAGACTTTATGAAGGAGGTGGTGTTTGATGTGGTTCTTAAAATATGAGTGATTTTACAGGCAGACAACAGGGAGAATAGCTTCCTGAGCCAAAGACAATGGGGAACTAAAAGTATCTCAGTGTAGAATGGGTCAGAGGAGGAGACGTTCAACTTATGGAGTGAACTGTGAAGACAGAGCATACAAAGGCGAACCACAGAGGATATATGGAGTCAGATGGAGGAATTTAGACTTTATCGTGTGAAAAATGAGAACAGTTTTGGAGATTTTTAGTGAGGGAGTGACACGAGCAGTTCCTGATTTAGAAAGGGACTGTGGTGGTTGGTGAAATAAGAAATGGGTGTAGGCAGTAGGACACCATTTGAGAGACTCACACCATGGTTCACATAAATGAGAATGGCCTCCTGGGCTAAGACAGTGTGAGCTGGGTGAGGGACCACATTCTGCTCAGCTATTCCAACATCTCCAGTTTCTGCTCTGCTTCTAACCTAACAGATTTTAAAATGCTTAAGGACCTCTCATCTTTAAAACAAAACAAACTTTGGGTCACTTGGGTGGCTCAGTCGGTTAAGAGTCCAACTTCAGCTCAAGTCATGATCTCACGGTCCATGAGTTCGAGCCCCGTGTCAGGCTCTGTGCTGACAGCTCAGAACCTGGAGCCTGCTTTGCATTCTGTGTCTCCCTCTCTATCTGCCCCTCCCCAGTTCATGCTCTGTCTGTCCGTCTCTCTCTCAAAAATAAATAAACATTAAAAAAATAAAAAAAAAACAAACTTCCAGCTACCAACACTGTTTCACTGCTAGACCTCTTCAAGTTGGTATCTTTTCCCATTGTTCTCATCTCCAATTAACCTCCCCCACTTAATCGCAAGGCTTCAGAAGGCTCAGGTTCTGTATCAAAAAGCTCACGTATGGTTCCTGGCTCTGCCATATCTACCTTTACAACTTGAGATAACTTATTTTATCTCTCTGTACCTCAATTAACCCATCTATAAAATGGGATTAATAATGGTGCCTCTTTAGAAGATTGTTGTGACTATTGGATGTGCAGATACATTGAAAGTATATAGAATAGTGCTGGGCACCTAGTAAGTGTTTTGTTAATTTGGGGACCCATCTCCAAGAATAGAAATCAAAGGTATAGATGTATGTGTTTCCTAAAAAAGGAGCTAGGATGAGCTACTGCTGTCTTTAAAAGTTGCATAGAAGAAGTAGCACTAGAATAGGACTTATTAAAAGTCCTATTTATTATTAAAATAAAGAAACTATTCAGAGAGATAGCAAAACAAAGGCCTGGTACCAGATCAGTCTCTAATGTTGCTTGAATAAATATATATATGTAATATTATTCACATTTATAGCACCGTGCTAGGCCCTTTGGGAAATGGAAAGATGCCTAAGACACAGAGATTTCAGTCCACAGCACATAGCTAATCCAGGAGGCTAAATCATATTAAAAGTAATTTTAAAATGAATTCATAAGACCAAAGTGGAGGCACAGCCATAATCAATGCTAGGACACAGCATTCAATAGTACACACTACAGTGATCCATCTCTGTGCCTGCTGTTGAGTGTTGAGGACAAACCTCAGTCCCCCAGACTCCAGACATATTTCCGATTATGTATTTGGAGAAGAGTGTGTTAGTTAATTCAGTCATTAGACATGGTTCTCATCCCACTTGATTCCATCATCAGATTTTGCAGACTTAGGGACTCACTCTGTATTGGATGAGGGTCTACCCTTCTTTAGGGCATCTAGCTGGTGTTAAAAAATTCTCATAGTCATCATTATCAGAACAGAAATAAGGTCACATATGACAGTCTTCCCTAACGGTTGGGAGGCAGCATTGCCTGGCACTTAAGGGCATAGAGACTCAGACAACAGGAAGCTCATATTCAAACTCTAAGTCGGACCAAAGGTAAGACACCTTACCTTCTTATGCCCCAATTTCTTTATCTCTAAAGTTGAGATAACAGTATCTGCCTCACAGAGTTGCTGTGAGACAACTAGCGTGTGGCAAAAATTAATTTCTGTCATCATTATGATACTTATCAGACAAAGATGGTGAGATCTTTGTCCACAGTGCATGGATAACTGGGTCAAAGCTGTTTAGGAAAACCCCATGCATACCACCGTGTCCAACCGCTTCAAGCAGACTATCACCAAAACTGCATATGAGAATTTGACTTGGGCTTTCCTAAATGATGAGGTTCGGTTTTGATCTAAACATTTTGATTTTCATGCACTTAGATGTAAAAGGAAGTGGCCTATATTAAATGCTGGTCAAAGCATTTTTTATGATTCTTTTTAAAAAATCCACACTCTCCATGACATTAAATTACTTAAAATCCACATACAAAAGTAGTGACCTTTCTCCCATAAATAAATAAAAAAATCCCAGCATGGAAATGCATTAGCTAAAATAAGTGTTTGATCCTTTCAACCAAAGCCCATTTCCTTCTTCCATCCAGAAAGCCTTGAAGTGTGAGTATTACACTACTTGCAGATTTCTATGTAAGCAGGGGATAAATAGTCCGCTTCTGTAATTAATAACTATTAAAGCTGTTTGACTGATCATATCTTTGGGCTCCTGAAATCTCTTCTGTGCAGGTGTGCATTAATGGAATCCATTAAATTCATATATTTCAACAGATAGTAATTTACAATCTTTTATAAGATCTGTCAGGAGCCGCAGCAAGAGATAGAGGACTGTCTCAGGGCATTACAGAGCTAACTGGACTCCTTCGCTCAGAAACGACTTGCCTTTGCGTACTAAATATGAATGTCAATGCAGTGGGCAGTCACATTAGGTGCGTTCTATGCTGTTAGCTCTCTGGGAATATGCAGAATAAGCTTTTTATCACTGGTGAAGCTCTGAACAGGACTGAACAATTTTCAGAGATGCTGAAGGAACAGTGTGGGAGTTCTAACCACTTTATACTTGCCATAAAAAGGGAGAAATTAAGAATATAGTAGGTTTCTGGGAAAGTAATGGGTTTTCCTAGGGGTGAGTCACCCTTGAAAAACCCCAAGTTCTTTTAATGGGGCAGCCTCCCCATTCTGGCTAATGTTTCCAAGGGAAGTCAAAGTCAGCCTTCACTTCTGCTGGGTGCCACCCTCTGGCTCAGCCCAAAGAGCTCTGTCCTTTCAGAGAGGGGATGTTCTTCCAGCAGGCCTGGTTTTCTTGAATAAGCCTAGTAGTCAGCTACATTCCTAGAGGAACATTTGACAGTGGCAGAGCTATGTTTATGATGTGGAATTCTACTTGAGAAGTTTCCATAATTAACTGAAAGCTGAAAACAAGCCAGAGAAAACTAGTAAAGAGTGATTCTCACGTAGCATCTGAAGGCATGGTTAGTGGACAGCCAGGTTAGAGCAGAGGGTCAGCGAGTGACGAAGTTGCCCTGAGCCACAAAGGGCAGAATGATGGGATCAAGTTGGGAAAGTGAGAAGGCAAGAATCTTAAAAGGTCCTTTTCGTGTTTTGTTTGTTTGTTTTTTTAATGAATGAAGGAAAACTATTTTCTGGTGATTTTGAAAAAGAGAGGCTTGAGTTGAAGTCAAAGCCCCTGAGATCGTAGTAAATCTCTCCTATTTATGGAATGCTTTTACCACTCAAAGAATTCTGTAAAACAATTAAATGAGATTGGACATCCTTATTTTAAAGCAGATAATTCAGCCCTATCCCTTTTCAAAGTTAAATTTATATCTTCCAGGATGCAATGGAGGTAACTAGAATGTACCCTTTCTGGAGATTCCTGAGGAAACAAACAGAGGCCTATGTTTCAGGACTCACCTAACAAATCAGTCAGATCACAGCCACCACCATCAAACTAAATCCACTGCAAGAGAATGAGCTCAGAGGATGGGCACCATGATGGGGTGTGTGTATGTGTGAAATCTGGTTTGCTTCTTTGTTCAAGATTATGTACTACAAGACTCTTTTGCTTATGATGGGCCCTATTTTATGAAAACTTAGCCTTTACTAAATAAGTTGACAAGGGGGGTTATTTACTTTGTAAAATTCTTTTTTTATTATACACCAGCCTACCATGGAGCTCTGTAGATAATCCACATCTAATACTTTTCCACCCCAATCTTTAAACATGAGATTGTAGACTATAACTCTGGCATAAGTATGGAATCAAACTATGATGTAAATCTAAATAAACTAATATACTCATATTTTGGCTATGTTATAATTGGAATTTCTTTAACTTCCTTATTGTATTTAAATACTTTGTGAAATATTATGGACAAGATTAATCAGCATTAGCTATATTAACTACTTGTATTCAGATTAAATCTTTCCAACAATAATTTGTCAAATAAATATTCCAAGACATTTGTTAAGTACAAAGTTTACAAGGAAAAGTAAAAGATGGTCCCTGGTCTTGAAAAAGTTGCCATTGAGTGAGAAAGCCCAAGAGTCAATAGCTATAAGACAACATGCTAACACACCATGCTAACACAAATAAACCAATACTAAGGGGATTTAAGGCCATCACCAATCTTAACAAGGGTGAGGCTGGGAATTCAGAGTCCTAAGGACATTTGATCTGAGTCCTGAAGAGATCTTTCATTCACTCAACATGTATTCATTAAGTGTCAATTATGTTCAGATGCTAAGTGAATGGAATTGAATTTTGTAAAAAGGGAGAAGGAAGGTCAAAGCAGGAAGGTTATATCCAATCTGGAGCTGACAAATTGACACTGAAAGAGAAGGGAATTAATATTTGCCACACACGTGTCCGCCAGGTATTTGATCCTCCCAGCAGGTCAATTTTAAGCACTTATATTCCCACATTACAGATGAGAAACCTGAGTTTCAGAGAGGCTCCTCTGCTTGTGCAGGTTCATAAAGCTAGGATGAAGCAGAGCTAGAATGTAAATGGAGCTGGTCTCCTTCCAGAGCCACGGCTTTCCCATCCCCATGGCAGCTGCCTTCTTGTACCGACTTAGGCACAATAAAATAAGATGAAGAGAAAGTGAGAAATGGACTAGAGTCAATGTGATTTTGGTAACTGAGATATTTTGTGCTTCAGATGAGATGGAAGCCTTGGAAGCAGTAGAAGATAATGGAAAAAACATTGGCTTTAGACTCAGGATCAACTGGGTCCATATCCTGACCCTACACTGACTAGCTCTGTTGTCATTGATTTCGAGCCTAATCAGACATGGAATGAGATAATATTCATTGCAACAATGTGTAGTGAAGTGCAAGGTTTATTTTAAGTAAATATAATACATAGTAGGTGTTTAGCTAATATTATTTCAACTTTCCACTTGGTTTACCCCAGGGAAAACTATTTCTTAATTTTTTGAAGCAAAGAATTTCATTAGAAGAAAAAATTGATCTGAAGCAAACAAAAAGGAGTTCTTCATATTTACTGAGGCAATGAATGATTAGTACCTACATATATCATTGACCAAATTCCATATGCAAAGATTAGCAGCACTGGCTCTGGTTTTCATGTGGACTTTTTTGCTCCTTTTCTTGTATTTTTATGTTACTTTGTTTGGGACATTGTGACTGCATTCTAAGCCCAAAAGCCCCATCCATGTCCATCCTCAGCTATTTTTAGAATCCTATTTGCCTTGGCTTTGAGAATGCCCTAATAGTCTATACTCATTGCTCTCATAATATCAACATTAATTACCTCCCATTGCATTTGGACCACTCTTTCTCACTATTTTAGATATAGATTAGCTGACTTGAGCCTGCTTTGAAACTTTCATTTACTCCCAATTCACTCGTCTCACAACGCTTAAGATGGGTCTATCCAATGACCTTGACCACAGTTGAGAGCACCTACGGGTTCCACAGGAGTAATAATCAAAAGAGGTTTCTGACACTGAGCATGTCGTACAATGACTACACGGAAGCATTGAGACAATTACCCTAAGACCAGGCCAGTGAACTAAAGTATGAAAAAGAGGGTCTTTAAATTGTTGGGTAGTTGTGCACAGTCAGAATAACTATCCACTTTTTCATGACCCAGGGATAGACTAAATGCCTCTTAAGGAAGTGGCCACATAAATCTTCCTGAGACATAATCAAAAGTGCAACTTTATGGAGAACTTCTTTAAGGTAAGGCCAGGAAGTAGAATAAAAATGAACTGATCAATATTTTCATGAGATTGACTCAAATTGAAAGGCTGGCAGGATCAAAACCAAAAGAGTAGAACCATCCAATTGGAGAATTTTTTGAGTGAGATAGAAACTCTTGGGTGGTGGTTAAACCCAGACTGGACATGGTAGTAGCAAATGTACTCTAAGGAACACTTTTGGCGGTAGGAACAAGTTGGCCTTATTGCCTTAGTGGATCATCCCTTTCTCTATCTGCTGTGATATGAGAGCTGATGAGATCCTGCCTGAGGAAGCGGGACTGTCTCAACACAGATTGTCTCTCCATCCACAGGGGTAAACGCTTTACTGGGAGATTTAAAGTGAAATTTAGAATTACAGGGAAGTACCTAGGAAACGAATATTTTTTTCTTCAGTGAACTCTTAAGAGGGCTTGTCAGTAAAGTTCAAGCAAGCAGGTGTGCTGAAAATTGCTTTAAAACCAAAGAGACAGTAGGAGGCATGCATATGCCAGAAATCATAGCCCCCGTGAGAGAGACAAGCCCATTTTTCAGCAGGAGCAGCTGTTGGTGCATCTGCAGACAGGTTGTTGTCAGGAGTGTTGAGCAGAGAAATTTCAGGAGAAAGGCGCTCATGAGGGGGGAAGAGGCTCGAGGTCTCTAGTGAGACTTTAGATTGGAGTTTGTTAAATCCTGAGCAATAAAAATTGCAGTTCACTCTAATGAAACTTCCTGGGAAGACTATTAGTATTAAACAGGGTGACTCTCCCCCCAGAAATAATGCTAAATCACAGTCACAAATAATTCCAAGTCCGGTTCTGCACAAGGCAGAACATGATTGCACTTTTTAAATTAAATTCACTCTTACTGCTTCGGCGGTGGCCGTTTTCTGAAATTAATAGGAATTGCGCACATGAGCCAAGGGGCCAACGGTGGCCATACTGCATCGAGGGCATGAAGGTACAGACGACAAAGACGGGTGGGCCGGCAGGGTGGCGGCCATGATATTTTATTAGGCATTTACTTCCACGGAGTAGATAGATTAAAATGTCTTTAAAGTTCTAGAATCACAATTTTTCAAAACCGTTGTTGATTCTAAGGCTCAAAAGAACACTCTATGTTATACTCTGTGAAAACTGTTTCTTTTCGTATCTATGCAAAGCATTACATGGACCAAAATTATCTTCTTTATAAGGACCCATTGTTGTTGGCAATGGCTGCCCACCGGGTAGGCGCTCACTCCTTACTTTGTTAATTAAATGGTAATATTAAAAATAAGTCCTTGAAACTCTAATTCATTAATAGTAGCCATCTTTATTCCACAGGCTGCAGAGTGAATCATTATTGAAATTCAATTAGCAAATCATTTATTCATGAGTTTAGGAAATATCTATTGGGCCTTCACACTAAAAAATAACCGGGTAGTTATTTTTCTGATGCAGAGATGAACACCATGTGGCTCCTACCCTCAAGGAGCTCCTTTTAGAATCAGTGAGAGACAACAAAATAAACAATCACAACATGTAGGAGTAAAGTATCTGTATTCGACAACATAGACAAAGAGCTTAGACTTCAGCCTGAGGACGAGGACTAAGAAACATTGCCAAGAGAAGGAGATACTGGTTTCGGGAAATGAGTGAGGCCCAGCCAAGTGGACAAGGTTGGACAGGATATCATAAATGGCAACAGCAAGAGCATAAGGACAGGAGGGAGAAAGAACATGCCAATTAGGGAACTGAATACAGATCAGGAGAACCAAAAGAAGAGCTGAGTGGAAAATCAAGGACTGAGAGAAGCCTGAAGAAATCAGCTGGGGCCAGAGGCTGAAACAGGTCGTGTTAAGGTGCACGAAAATAATTAAAAGCCACCAGAATTCGAACAACAGTGATGTGAACAGATTTGCACTTTAGAAAAGCATTTTGGTGGCATGGTGGAAGATGGATTAGAGTAAAATGAAGCTGGAGGCACACAGGCTATTTAGAAAATCATTATAATAGTTCAGATGAGCTAAGGCAGCAGTAGGATAGATAGCAGGGGGGTGATCTGAGGTATTTGGGAACTAATGCTAATAAGATTTGAGAAATAATAGGATGGAGGTGAGTGGGTTGGTGAGGAGAGTTCCTGTAAACATTCTTTCAAGCACATTGAAAATAGCAACCTATTTCATATCACCAAGGGTTCGATTTGTTAGGCACTAATGTTAAATCCATATTACAGATGAGAAAATGGAGACAAATCCAGGCAGGTTAATTTATTGCACTATACTCATCAGAACACCTTTGTTGCAGGATCTTGTTGCAGATCAGAGTATTCCAATGCATCAAATAAAAGAATCAGAGTCAAACCCAGCATGTGTGTTCTTTCAAGTACACACTTGGATACAGCAATTGGAAACATGAAATAAAGGATGAGGGTCGTATTTCATATAAGCCCTGTTGCACTAACTAGAGGGTGAGAGAAACAATACTACAGAGGAAAAAAGACTCGGATACAGATGGCAAGTGAGTCCATGCCTACATTATCTATGTCCCTTTAATACTATACATACCACTGCCATGTGTTTACTGCAGGGGATGGCCTTGGAATGCAGTTACTTATAATAAAGGTTCTCAAAGATAAGATCAAAGAGATTGAGTACAAGCAATATTCAAAGCACAGTGGCTAATTTTTTTTTTAGTTGAAAGCATTCAAGTTTTAAAAAGTGTAAGTTTTAAATAAACTTTTTGGGGGCAGGTCTTGTCTCCATTTTCTCATCTATAATGTGGTCATAACAAACCAACAAACCTAACTTGTAGAAGTCTTCCGCTACTTAAGTAGGTTGATATTTTCAATCTGCTCAAAAAATATTTTCTAGACTTATCCTTCCCCTCCTCCAAAATCTATTTTATCACTCTCCAAGGTTTAAATATGGGATATAAAAAAAAAAATCCACCCTGGACAGATAATAGTAAAAATAACAATTATTATCGTTTAGAAAAACTGAGGGGAAAAGATATATTACAAACAGATAGCAATTGGACTAAAAGTAGAACTTGTCATTACCCCTAGGAGACGTCACCAAAGTATGTGGATAATAATGTCAGATTGATTGGCGAATAATTCCTCAGTCTAGAATTTTATGCCCAGCATAATGGACAATTGAGCAAAACAGCTATATTTTCTCTTACATAAATGCTGAGTTAACTACAGCAAGTCTTCCCAGAAAGCTCAAGTAAAGGATAGAACTTCAGCAAGAGTAGAAGTAGGATGATGGATAAGACATATTAGTAAGTAGTTTAATTATCAAATATAAAAAATTAGTAATGACTACTTGGTATCTCTTGAAGGCAACACTAGAATTCTAAATAATAAATAATAACAATGTTTGAGAGGTTATTTTCAGTCTGTAATTAAAATAGAAAATTTCCTTGTCATATTCTGAAGAAAAACCAATGAATAATTTATATTTTAATAAAGGATTATTATATATATGCATAGATATGATTAAACAATTCAAAGAACAAAAAAATAATCCAAACCAGAAGAGTAAATGAAAAAAACATCAATAAGGAAAATTCTGAAAATCAAACAAAACCTGGGAGGAGAATAAAAAGGTGACAAAGAAACATATTATAAACAGAAACCACATTGAGACATCTGGGTGGCTCAGTCGGTTAAGCATCAGACTCTTGATTTGAGCTCTGGTCATGATCTCACGGTGTGTGAGATCGAGCCCCACATTGTGCTCTGTGTTGACAGCATGGGACCTGCTTGGGTTCTTGCTCTCCTCTTTCTCTCCCCCACTCATGTTCTCTCTTTCTTTCTCTCTCTAAGCAAATAAACTTAAAAAAAAAAAGGGAAAACACGAAGAATGGTGGAAACAGGATCAAATATCAAATATATCAACAAGCATAATAATTACAAACAGATTAAGCTTTCTTATCAATATTGGAAAATATAATATAGATTTTTAAACCCATTATGCTGCTTGTAAAAAATAAATTCAAGCAAAGTGATACAGAATTATTTAAAAAATGAGAGAGAAAATGAGAGAAAAAGATAATATGGAAGGCAAAACCATACAAAGAAATGCTTTATGATATAGTAATATTAAACTCATACAGCATTATGTCATATAGCAAAGAGTAGCCAAAGAAGAGAAGTAATAAAGCAATAAAAGGAATAGCCCTAACAATATAAAACAATCAGAAAACTGTATATTCCTAAAATAATTATGTTAAAATATATAAAACAAATTCTAACATAATTAGGAAAATACTAATATTAAAATACTGAATATTTTAATACATATCAGACCAAGGAGACAGAAAAGGTCAACATGTAAACGATTGTAATAAGTATATTGAGAAGTTTGAATATATCTACATAAGTCTATATCTATTTCTACTTCATTTATAACTATGCATAAAACTCTATGCTGAAAAATAGAGTTTTCCAAATATACATGGAACATTTATTTTTTAAAAACCTGACTATGTTCTAGTGATTAAAAAAAAGTAGTCTCCATATATTTTAAAGAGTCATTGCCATATCAGCCATATTTTCTACTAGCATTTCAATAAATTTGGTCAGTAACAATGTAAAATTAAATAATAAAGAGTTTGGATTTTTTTACAGTGTATATACTTTTAAAAAGTAAAATAGGAATAAAATAATATTTATAAGTTAATAGCAAATAAACCATTAAACATCAAATTTTATAAGATAAAATAGTATTTAAATTAAAATTTAAATGGAAATATATGGTTCTACATGATCTGTTTTAAAAAATAATTATCTGTATAAGAATAAAAGATTATCTGTTATACAAATAGACTGAAAAATTACAAGTAAACTTGCAAATGATAAAGCCAGAAATGTATCATAGTGAATACAAACAAATAGTAAAAGGGAGAAATAATAATGATTAAAGCATATACCAATAAAAAAGAAAAACAACACAAAAATGTAATAATTAATAAAATTGTAAGTTCCTTAAAGAAGATTAAGAAGTAAATGTTTTAAAAACACTAGTGAGACTGTTTAAGAAAATTTGTAGCTCAGCTAAACAAATTTCTGAACTTAAATATATATAACTCCAGAAATTATGTTAATGTTTAAAATACCTTAGTTTAACAATGTGAACAATTTGATACCAACAAATTTGGAGACAAAAAGCAACCTGATAGAATTATCTAAACTACAAAAATAAATCAAAGAGATAAAGTAAACAGAAACTATGTATTGAAGAAACTGAAATAATAATTAATCACTCCTTTCTCTTTTTCTTTCTGCCCAATTTTATACACATCATTCCTAGAGAGACTTGGAAGAATATGTAATCCTTGTCTTAGACAAAGAAGAAAAAAATAGCAAGTTTATTTTATAAATCTAGGATAAATTTTATTTAAGAAAATATTTAAGAGAATATAATGATTGACCAATATCACTCGTGAACACGAATGTAAACTTTTTAAAAAATCTTCGAAACTATATTTAGCACCACACACAAAAAAAAATGAACTAGGGTTTATACCACAATGCAAGGATGGTTTAATGTCAGAAAATAAATGTTCCTGAACAGATTACAGAACAATGATATGATGACATTTTGAGTAGATACAGAGAAGAACTGAATAAAGTAAAGTACTTATAGATGATAAACAAAAGATTACAGCAAAATAGAATGGAAGAGCATGTCCTTAACCTGATGAAGGATATCTAATGATATGGTACAGCAAGAACACTGTAAGATGACATTTAAGTTATTTAAGATGACTTAAAACCTAATGGTAAAGCTTTGTTATCTGTGAAGTACAAGAGATTCTCCAATCAATCTGTTAAGAATTAATGAGAGGGTTCAGTAACATACTGTACATACCAGATCTATCTTCTGAAATCTAACATTTCTTTACAGCCTTCCATATGAACACTAATAAATCTAAAATTAATAACAAAAGACACCATTAAAATGACAAAGTAATGAAAAGTCATTTTCATATAAATCTGACAAAAGATGTGATAAAAGTCCTAAGAAATTAAGGGAAAAGTTACAAAAGTTGTGAAGAACATAAAATAAAGATATATTAACTAGAGATGTATGAAAATTGCATAAACTTGATAATTTTTAGCTAAAATTTCACATAAATTCAATACAAGTATACAGAGCATTGCACAGAGTATTTCAAAGAACTTGACCCATGAATGATCTGCAAAATTAAAGGACAAAGAATATTCTAAAAGGAAAGTAGATAAGGAGGTAGAACAAGAACTTGTCATATTACCAAGATTTATTGAAACACTGTTGTGGTGGAGCAGCGCAGACATACTGCAGCACTGGAAGAAAATGGAAAAACCAAATTAGACTTACCCATATTTGAAAACTTGAAGAGTGACAAAAGAGGTATTAAAAAACCAGTGGGAGACACTGTAACAAACATTGCTTGAAAAATAGCTGTTCACAGGGAAAATAAGATAGATAATATAGATGCCTAAATTAGAAAGAAGACAGAGATTAGTTTCAGATGAAAAAGAACCTATATCTGAGAAGCTGAGCTTGGAAACTTTTAGAAGATATAGGAAAATACCTTTATTATACTAAAAATTTCAAGAACCCGAAAATACATCTGTAAATGTATAAAATTCAGCTTTGTATGGTAAAAGATATTTCAATGAAATAAAAAGAAAAGCCACATTATTAGGAAAAATATTGACAGTGAATATATATATGACAATAGACTACTGTGCATAAATATATAATTTATACCTGCAAGCCAATCAGAAGAAAAGAAGAAGAAAAATTGTACAATAAAAAAATGGAGGGGTGCCTGGGTGACTCACGTCACGATCTTGCAGTTTGTGGGTTTGAGCCCATGTCAGAGACTGTGCTGATAATGCGGAGCCTGCTCGGAATCCTCTCTTTCCCTCTCTCTACCCCTCCCTTGCTTAGGCTCCCTTTATATCTAAAAATAAATAAATTGAAAAGAAATTGAAGAGAATCTAAACAAACAGTTCCACAAAGAGCAAAATACAAGTGTCTTACATGAAGACCTGCTGAACCTCACTACTTACGAGAAAAAAATGTCAATTAAAACAATGTGATATTTGACAGCCATTATATTGATAAAATACAAAAATCCAAGTGTTTGGATAGATGAGGGCAAATGTGAATTCTTACATAGCCAAATAGGTGTGTATACTTGCAAAGCTGTCTTGGATACCCATTTAGCAATATGTACAAAATTGTAATCTACCCAGTTGCCAATCACTCAAGGAAAATGGACGCAGCACTATTAATCTTACAATGGAACAGTTTCCAACAGTTAAAAAGAATCAACTAAAAAAAATTCTAAGTGAAAATGAAATTGCAAAAAAAATGTAAAAGATTTCTACAATTTATTTTGAAATGAATTTAAAAATTAATATGGATTAATGGATGTATAGGAACATGAATTCATGGAGGGAGGGATGAATGATAAAGGAAAAAATTGTTAATGATGAAATCTAGGTGGTAGTTGTGTAGGTATTGACTGTAAAATTGTTTCGACTCTGCTGTATGCTTGAAATTTTTCATAGTAAATTGCTGAAAAGAAGAACATGTTCAACATGATAATATTCAAAAATTATATTAATGTCCATAGAGAAACACATAAATAATACAATTATAATAACAGCGGCGGAAATGACACACACCAACTTCAAGATGGTTATTAGCTAGGGAGTGAGGAAGGGAAAGGACGGGAAGGTGAGTCACACATCCTTGCATTAAAGAAAGAGAGAGAGAGAAAAATCTGAAACAAATACAGGAAAATATTTGCACCATTAACATTATCTTAAAGGATAATATGGGCTAAAAGAGCCAGATAAAAATAACATTTCTACGGGGTAAATCCTGCTGTGTAAGTTTTTAAATATAACACAATCCTGTATTTTGCATGTGGATATAAGCATATGTAATAAAAGTATAATAACACAATTATGAAGATGCTAATTGGATTAAAAAATATTGCTTACCCCAGGGAAAGGGAAGAGCAAAATGGGTTAGGGAGTGGTAAAGGTCATTTCAATTGAATTTGCAGCACTACGGTCCTCAAAAACAATTTCACTTTTGACAAATCTGGATAATAGAACACAGTTTCTCATGTTTTAAAATTTTCATGACACATAATAAAAAAGGAACCATAAATCTGTAGAGTATAAAAGAATGACCCTACTTCTCAAGCGGAAACAGCAACACAAAAGATTCCCATAATACATGCATTTTGCTAGCACATTTCAAGAAGTCTTTTTCCAATTAGTCCATAATAGCTTATATCATTGATTATAATGATTTTTTAAATTATATTCATTGGTTACTGTACGTATGACAATCCTACTCTGCTTTGTGGCCATTATTTTATATATATCTTCCATTGCATCCCCAAACCGTAAAGTTTAAAGAGTTCTTACTGATTAGATACAACCATATAACCAAACTGAAGGTTCACCAGCATTATTCTGAATAGTTTTCATTCCCTTTTGTTAAGGAGGGGAGATCACAAGAACTGACTCAGAAACTCCTTGGGGAATTTGCGTGTCCAAAAGGACTCTTTAATTCAGCATCTAGCAATGCACAATTGTTTAAGACAAGGGCATCTTAATTAGATCGAAAGCAGGAGGTCTACAATGGTTACATTTAAACTCTTACAGGTCCTTATTTGACTTTACCAGGTAAGAAAGTCAACACTGAAGTATGGGCATCCAGAATGACTTGAACAACGCAAAAGATTCTGGAACCGTGATAGGACTCTTAGAGACAGTAACTAGAGAACTACAAAGGGACACTGGATTCGTCATGAGACGAGAGTGCCTAACAGTTAGATTTCTATTTCTTTCAGATGAGGCACTGGACTGAACTCCCTCAATGGGGCCAAGTGTTCCGTGGCTGAACTGTGTACAGATATATGAGAGAAAAGAGCCTTCAAAGGATCGTTAAGGCAGATGTCTACTTATTTCCTTTATCCTTCTTTCCCTTCCATAGTACTATATAATTTTTTCCTGCTGTAGGAGCACATTCACAGCCATGACAAAGCCCTCCTTTAAATCCATCCATCAATTTGAAGTGGTTTCTACTTTATAATTTCAATCCATCCTACTTCCATCTCCTTAGAGGAAAAGTACAATGGAAGTGTGAAGTGCTAATAACATATACATCCTCAACTCTTCCACAGGGGTATTGTAAAGACTAATGAGTTATTGTTTGAAAAGACCTTTGTGGCTTTCTGATGAAAGGTGGAATATACATACATTTTTGAATGTTTTATTTTGTTGTCATTGTTGGTGTTATAATTACAATAGTTGATAGTGTGTGAGGCATACCGCCAACCAAGCATCTCCTTTTCTCTCCTTCCTTGTTTATGCTTGAAAAGTAGGCCTGCAGTGCTCAATAGGTCTTGGTTTTGTTAATCACTTTTTACTGTGTTGACAGACACTGTGGACCAAGCTCTGGATTATTTAGTTTGCTGAAAGGCCCGACTCAACATTTCGGAAAACTCTCTCACCTTTATAACATTCCTCTTTCCCCTTCTCCATCCTTGAAGAGTATCTCCTCATGTGTGCTACACTTTCTATTTTGAGAGTTTGTCTAATCTACTACATTTCACTGGGGAGGTCTGGAAAGCCCTGTTGAGTCGCAGAGGAAGGTGTATTCTGTCCCGTTATAAAATGGAGGCTAGTTATCTTTACAGATCTGTAACGTATACATGAGCTCAAAAGCATCACTCAGGGATAATTGTGCATAGGTCTTTGTTAATGTGCAAGCCAATTCCTCTAGCTCCTCTTTGACCCTGGGTTCTGGCGGGGGGGGGGGGGGGGGGGGGGGGGGGGGCTGTTTTGCATTTATTGAACAGTACACCTTTTCCCTGATGCCTGTCTCTCTCTTGTTATGTATGGGCTGTCTCTGTCTAAAATCCCTTATGCTGATTTTCCAGACACGTTTATTTATGTTCACTCACTAATTGAAAATCTCATATTTGAAGTTATTATTCTGATTGATGTCTGTCATTTTGATCAAGCAGTAGCTCACAGATGCTTTGTTAGAACAATTTTACAAGTGAGTTTATCATCATGCCTTTCTCTCTTGACCTTCTCTATGGCTGGTAGCAAAAAAATTCAGTGGAGGCTCAGAAAGAGGAGATGTTTGGCAAGCCTCCCGAATTCAAGTTTCATTGTGTCTTTACTACTGAAAACAATTCTATTTTAGACGTGGTTGACAATAATGGAGGGGAAGCATAGCTGTCAAATTCAGTGCAAGGGAACAAAAACAAGTGGAATGGTGACCTCTCCCATCAGTTAGAACTACCTCTCTCGGTCCCCAAGCAGAGCCCAGCTTCTCACTGTCCTACACAGATAATAGTCAGGGGTTGAAGTGGGGGGACAAGTTTAATTGTACCTGCTACTTAAAGATGCATTGTGGTGCACTCTTATTTAAAGTGCCCTGAGAAGTCTGTCCATCCTCATTCAACAGAGGCCACCCCATACTTTGATACCACAGTGTTTGGTGGTGTGGCATTAGGAGCTGATGGTGTTGAATGGAATGATAAAGATATTTACAGCTAGGTCTTGTTTCCATCTTTAGTGGTTCTAGGACAAGAACAAACCGTTTTCTCTCTCTGAGTCTTAGTTTTTTCCTTGGCAAAGTGAAGATTCTCATGTGCTGTTTATTTCTAGGTTAAAGATTAAATCACTTAGAACTTTGTCATTTAAAAATTACGGGAAAATGGGTTGTTTTTTATCGCTGTTTAAACCCTTTAAAATAAAATATTACTATTATTATGTGGGATAATCTTCAAAATGGATTTTAGATTATTTAAAAATGAAAACACTGAAAAATGTTTGATTGCTTTTCGTGATAGGTGAAGCTCAGAGAAGTTTGAGATTCTGAGTTACTTCAGATGGGAGGGCCCCACAAGGCGTAACGGGACTCACAAGAAAGAGAAAGCAACCTTTGAAGCACTTTGCACATTTGCTAAGTCCTATCAACTTATTTGCTTTGTTAGAAAAAGTGTTTCCCAAAGTTATGTAGGTTGCTCCACAACCAAATATATTCACTTTCAAATAAATCTAGTTAAAACTGCAATGATATTCCTGCTTTGAAGATTAATAATACCCATTCACATTGTTAAGTTCATTCTGTCAAGAAGCTTATTTCAATGTATTTCATTCAAATTTCTCAAATGTATTTGAATCACAACTTTTTATTTATCACAAAGCTTCAGATCCCAAGAAACTACTACTTTCTGAAAGAGTTTTAAAAACCCTGCATTAGACCATCGGCCTCCTGTGATTAGGTACTTTTGTCTATAGAATCATGAACCATTAGTGTTGGAAGGACTTTGAGCTCATTTAATCCAACCCTGCATCTAATTGCATGGATTTTTTTCTGTAGGAGGAATTCTTCTTAACACATGAGCACTCAGACTTTGCTTAAGTATCTTCAAAAATCCTACCTCCTGAGGCCAAAAAGACTAATAGAGGAAAGCTTTAATTTTTGGAAAATGATTCAGATTGAGTAAAAATGTTAGTTTCTGATCACTTCAAATCAATGGCTAAAATTTCTCTTAGGATTCTGCTTTCCATTCTTTTACTAATTTTTTTAAATTATTGGAAGTCTTTTTTTTTTTTTTTTTTTAACACTCTTCCAGATACTGGAGATATTTCAATGAATAAAACTGACAAAGACCCTGCTCTCAACTGAACTTACATTCTTTGTGTGGAAACAAACAAGTCAAGGTCATTAGTACATAATATAGCACCAGGAGGTGATGCATGGTGTGGAGAATAAGCAATATTATAAATAGAAAAGGGGAGATGGAGTATGGTCAGGGAGGTCCTCTCTGAGCAGGAGAGAGTTGTACAGACACCTGAAGAAAGGGAGAGGAAAGCTAGTGTTGCAGTAGGAATGGAGAGAGTGGTCTCAACAGCATGAATAAACTGGAGGAGTTGGAGGGGTGGCAGAAAGGTGCTTAGTGAAAAATGACAAGAGAGGGGCGCCTGGGTGGCTTGGTCGGTTGAGCGTCCGACTTTCGCTTAGGTCATGATCTCGCGGTTCGTGGGTTTGAGCCCCGCGTCGGGCTCTGTGCTGACTGCCAGCTCAGAGCCTGGAGCCTGCTTCAGATTCTGTATCCCCTCTCTCTCTGACCCTCCCCTGCTCACGCTATCTCTCTCTCTCTCCTAGAAATAAATAAAAATATATATATAAAAAAAAAGAAAAGAAAAGAAAAGAAAAGAAAAGAAAAATGACAAGAGAGACGTGAGATTGGACCAGATGGCAGGAGTATGGATACCAGGGTAAGGCCTGTGGATTGTGTTCAAGGTGGGTTGAAAGCCACTGCTAGATCCAGAACAAACTGATGGTATTATTAGCATTAAGTTTTCAAAGGGCTCATTCTGGTTGCCCTGTGGAGAATAGACTATAAAGGCAAAAGCAGAAGCAGGTAAATAAGAGACCATTGTCGTGGGTGAATATGCCCCAGACTCCTCATCTTTGTGGATCTACTGGCCAAACTCCAGGCCCATGTTCCTCTGTACATCCTCTTACTGTAACCCCAGTAATTTCCAGAGGACTCAGTCATAAGCCCATCTCTACCACTACTGATAGACCATCAGCTCTGTCCAGACAAAGACCATGACTTACTTTTCTTCTTGTCCCTAGAACCAACTAGAATGTTGGGCATATGCATACTTAAATCAAGTCAGGCAGATTTCTCTGCAAGTGTCAGCCTTAAAGGCCTGCATTTGAAGGCAGTTATGTAAATTTCTTTATCTAAAAAGTCACCTCAATTTTGTCTCCCCTTTCCACATCTGTTTTCCCATTTTCACAAACCAGGGAAAGTGTACCTTCTCTTATGAGGCCATTCATAACTTTACCTGTGTTTCCAAAGCATTTCCCTACTTTGTTTATAGTTTGTCTTATCAGTAATTACTATTCTTTTACTGGTCTTCTCTAAGGTTTGTGGTCATAGAAAAGACATTTATGCATCACTTTACCCCCAGACCATAGTGACTATCTCAAATAAGTAATTAAGCACTATTTATAAGGAAAGGAATTTGAGAAATTAAGCATTATGCACGGGTTCAAGTTAGGGTTCTTTAATAAATAATTCTCTTCTATTTTTTGAAGGTCAAATAATACTGCAGTGTTTCACAATAACTGAAAGGACTTGTATTCTGAAAAAAAAATGAGGGCACATGGTCGAACTACATAGATGAGAAGGCAAAAGTATAACAAAGGCTTCTTAGTATAACTCAGGTGTTTGGGGCATATGAAGAGATGAAGAGAGGAAACACACTGTGTGATATTTCATAAATTTGATATAGCTTGGGAAAAAACACTTCCAAATATAGACATATTGGTCTTAAAGCAGTATCCCTTTTCGTGGTTTCATTTTCCACATTTTTTGTTACCCACTCTCACCTGTGATCTGGAAGCAGATAATCTTCTTTGTGACATTACATCAGAAAGTCAATAGTAATCTAACACTAGGTCACAATGCCTACGTCATGCACCTTATTTCATCTCATCACTAGGGATTTTATCATCACACATCATCACAAGAAGGGTGAGTACAGTATAATAAGATATTTTGGGAGAGAGAGAAACCACATTCACATTATTTTTATTGCACTATATTGTTACAATTGTTCTATTTTATTATTGTTGTTAATCTCTTACTGTGAATCATTTATAAATTAAACTTTATCATAAGTATATATATAGGAATAAAATACTCTGTATACGATTCAGTACCACCCACGGTTTCAGGTATCTACTGGTGATCTTGGAACATATTCCCCATGGATGTAGGGAAATATACTTACTGGAGAATGGATATAGTTCCAGAATCAGAATTATTTGATTCAGATAAGAGGAAGTGTGATAAGTGAGGTCCAAAGTAAGATCAGAGGTTACAAATGGTATTTCACATTTTGAGAACTTGAAATCAGAATTATTAAAAATCAGTAAAAACAAACAGGCAAAAAACTTCTTAAAACATGGGTTCAAAAGTCAGAGGATTTTTATTCAATAACTTAACTTTATGAAATCTTGGAGACTTTTAAAAACTAAAAGTTTGTATAGGAAAGGTATTGCATAAGAAAAATTAATATGAAACAAAACACTTATCAATAATATTTATAGTTGCATTTAACAAGATTCCAAATCCACTGGCCAACTAGCTCCAATCACTTTTTTTTTTTTTAATTTCTCAGGGTAAAAACCAGCTGAGCTTTTAAGCCAGTCAAGGGAAAGTATATTATTTCCATCCTCTTTTTAAACACTCTATAAAGAACTCTCTCGTTCATAATAGCTTTGTTTACTGCGTAGTACAGCATGTTCTAATTATCACCCCTGCCTCACTAACCACACGGCTTATGTTCCCACACTCATCAGTTATTTTTATGCCTCCTGCAGAAATGAAGAGAACATTAATAAGAATAATACTTGGGGAATAACATTTTTGATAACACTAGAAAAAAAAGTGTGGGATAGTACAGGAAATCAGAGCATTTCAGTTACATTGAAATGACCCATTACCAATAGCGTACTTTCTTTTCTGTTTTCATTTGTGTTGCTATCAGTCCTTAATCTGATTCTTTCCCTCTTTTCCTTAATAATTTATTTGATGATTATTCAAATTGCTGTTTATTTTTCCCTGTCACTGAGTTTGCTTCATTCTTTTCCCATCTTTAATTTAGGAGTTCATTCTTCCATCTTTTTTGTACTTTCCACGTTTTGAAATTCTGTCTTACTTCCATTTTCTTTGGCTTTATATTCTTCTCATTTTCTCCTTTGCTCTTTTGGTCTCTCTCCTTTTCCTCTCTCCTTCTATCCTCTACTTATAATAACTTCTCTAATTATGCACAGAAGATATCTTTTTATACCTCTGATTGGCAAGAGTACATATATATTGAGATGGGAGTTAATACATTTTCAGCATAAGAAATGGGACCAGTGGGAATGTCACATGGAACATTAAAACATTTTCAAATCACCACATAAGCTGAGTAAGGCTTAAATAATATTGCATCGCAAAAATTCTAAATAAAGGAGCAAGGACAACCAAGTAGTAGAAAGAGAAATAACTGAGAGAGGGCAAGATGGCGGAGAAGTAAGGAGCTCCGTACTTGCACTCGCGCCCATACATCACACAGAAAAGATCTGAAGACATTGGAAACCTTACAAAACCTGAGAGATTGGGAGAAAAAAGACGCAGAATCCACTGAGAGA
>NW_024082603.1:131641-141977 GCF_003009895.1 Hyaena hyaena | reverse complement strand
GGCTGGTGCGCATGGGCGGGGGCTTGCCTGCCGGGTGCTCTGAGCCCGAGCCCGCTGGAGTGAGGAAAACCGGTCCCTCTATGGCTCGTCACCCGAAACACGAACTCACAGGCTAATTTCCCAGTTTTTAGTTACTTGCCTTCCCTCTCGAGTTCCGGCCAGCCAGGGGCGCGGATGCCCGGTGTCCGCGCGGCTCTTTCAGGGGTCCCAGCCGCTCGGGAGCCACAATGGCGGCAGGCGCGCCGCTGCTCTGAAGTCCAGCCTCCAGGAGGCAGCACAAAGAAGCAGTTTGTGTGCTCAGCGCTCCCCTAGGACCAGTTGCCGTGAGGGGACCTGGTGTGCAGGTATTTGGCAAGTACGGTCTTTCTATGCACCGAGGGGAGGTTTTTCTCCCCCGAGTGGAGGTTTTTCTGTTTCAGACTCTCTCCTTTTCCCCTCTCACTCCCCGTAGAGGGTAGAGGGGGATCACCTCCCACGCTGGAGTCTCCGATCCTGGCCCGATTTTATCTTCCCCGATTCGCACTCACATTAGAAGGCTCTCTCAGTGGATTCTGCATCCTTTTTCTCCCAATCTCTCAGGTTTTGTTAGGTTTCCAATGGCTTCAGATCTTTTCTGTGTGATGTATGGGCGCGAGTGCAAGTACGGAGCTCCTTACTTCTCCGCCATCTTGCCCTCTCCTTTCTGTCAATTTTTAAATCTCTAATCTAATTCAAAATGTTTATTTATATTTATATTCAGTTTCTGGCAAGTCAAGTTCTTCCAATTTTTCTTTTTCTTCAGGAGTATTTTATCCTAGTTAGTCCTTTCCTCTTCATCATAAATTTAAGAATTAGTTTATCAAATTCCATGAAAGCTCTGTTTGACTTTTGGTTGGAATTGCTTAGAATCTATATATCAAATCAATTCTTTAATTTTTAATTCCTTAATTTTTTAAAGAAACATTTATAGAGCCACTATGGTAGGTCCTGGGAATAAGAAAAGTGAAGGAACATAACCTCTGAACCCAATAAACTTGCAATCTAGTAGAGAGGTAGGTGTCCAGACACAACTACAACATAGCAATAGTAGAAAACTCTTATGGACTTTATCACATCAGGCATTTTTCAAGCAATTTATATACATTTGCTTGTTTAATCCATGAAAAATATATGGGGTAGATATTATATTTTACAGATGAGGAAATTGAGGAAGAAAAGTAGAAACAGTCCAAATATTCAAGGACAAGAAAATGGGTAAAACATTTTTTAAAATATTGACACAATGAACTATGATACAACAGTTGAAAGTGAATGAAGTATGCACAAGAACATGGAAGACTCATAGAAATATAATTAGTTTGGGTAGTCAACAAAGGATAAGTGGGAACAGATTTAACTGCAATTTAAAAAAGCATAAAATAAATGATTAGATGTTGATGTTAAATATGTTAGAGAAGCCTAGCTTGCTTCCCTAATAAAAAAAAAAAAAAAAAAAAAACCATAACCCTCGCCCCAAATCTGGTCTGCTCCCTCTTCTTGTAAATAAAGTTTTATTGGAACACAGCCATGGCTGCTCATTTATATATCATGGATGGCTGCTTTTGCACTATAGCAAGTGGAGCTGAGTAGCTATGACAGAGAACATCTGGCCTGCAGAACCTAAAATATTTTACTATATGACTCTTTGTAGAAGAAGTTTGCCAAGCTCTGAATCTGGTTTAGTTAACTGGGTGAATGAAATGCACTGAGTTTGGAAATCCACAAGATAAGTAGTTTACCTTGGGTTGAATTTGAGATATTGATGTTAATCCAGAAAAATATTTGACTCTTGATTCTTGAGTAAGTGTTTATACCTTTGTCCCTTAGGCACATATCATATTTTAACATGGTGCAGGCCATATGATGTTCACCTCAACATCTGACCTTAAATTCCCTCTTATATATAGGGCACCTGGGATCTTTCCTTTTCTTACTTTTGAGGTCAGGTATACATTAAAAATTTTTTAAAAGATCAAATCTAACATTTCTTTGATTTGGAGTCAGTTGGACAAATCTTCATCCATCTGTCATAGTGTTAAGAGATTCTAAACAGTTTTAATTTTTGTTTCTGTTTCTAGTACAGATTCCTTTTTTTAATGTTTTATTTATTTTTGAGAGAGAGATAGAGACAGCATAAGCAGGGGAAGGTCAGAGAGAGAGAGAGGGAGACACAGAATCCAAAGACAGGCTCCAGGCTCCGAGCTAGCTGTCAGCACAGAGCCCAACATGGGGCTCGAACCCATTAACCGTGAGATCATGACCTGAGCCAGAGTCGGATGCTCAACTGACTGAGCCACACAGGCACCCTTACAAATTCTTGATAATGCTTAATGAGACATTTCTTTGGGGTTTTAAAAGTGGAATAATAAGGACAAGTATTTCTGGTGATCTCGCTTGAAACAAGGTGTTACCTTAATAATCTAGTAAAATAAGAAATAATTACGTTTCTCATATTATTCTGATATAATATGACTTAAGCCCACAGTGTTGAAAGAAACTGTAAAGTGAAGATTAAATTTTCTGCTGAAAGTATAAATTTGGGTAGACTCTTTGGAAGATTGTTTATAGTATATTCTAAGGTTATACAGTCTATTCTAAAGCTAAACATACATATGCCCACTCTTTGGTAATATCCAAGAGAAATGAATGCTTATGTCCACAAAAATATGCATATCCAAATATTTGTAGTAGTTTTATTTATGATAACCACAAAGTGGAATCAGCCCTAGTGTCCATCATAGGAAAGCAAATAAATAAACTATGGTGTATTTACACTATGCAGCAATAAAAGGGACCAAAATAATGAAACATGTAACATCATAGATAAGTCTCAAAAAACATGTTGGACAAAAGAAAACAGATGCTAAAGACTCCATTTGTATTTTAAGAATAGGAAAAGCTAATCTATGATTCTAGAGTTCAGAATAGTGTTTATCTGTGGGGATTCAGGGCAGTAGTTACCAGGTAGATACACAAGGCATCCTTTTTAGGTGCTGAAAATGTTCTATATCTTGATCTTGATGGTGATCAAGACCTATAATAGGTCTATTATAACACATGCAAGAATTAATCTAGCTATATATTAAAATTTTTTAATGTTTATTTATTTTTGATAGAGAGAGACAGAGTGTGAGCAGAGAGGGCAGAGAGAGAGGGAGACACAGATTCGAAGCAGGCTCCAGGCTTTGAGCTGTCAGCACACAGCCCAATGCATAGCACGAACCCACGAACAGTGAAGATAATGACCTGAGCCCAAGTCAGATGACTAACAGACTGAGCCACCTAGGCGTCCCTCTAGGTATATATTTAAGATTTGTGCACTTTATGAAAGTTACCTCATTAAACAAGAAAAGATTTAGTTGTTTTGGTAACTTCCTAGACTGTATATGATGTACACAGGTGAGAAAGACAGTGAGTATATGAACCTAAAAGTTTATAATCTCTTATGAAAATTACAGATACTTTTATTCTTGCCTCAAAGAGGTTCCATTCCACCTCCTAATACAAATTGGCTATAGAGGTAACCAAAGACAGAGGTCATTTCTCAAAGAAAGTTTTGGATTTGCTCATATATTTGGGCAATTATTATTTGAGATCTTACAATTACATATACAGAAAATAGAAAACTATAGAAGCAGGTGTTTATAGTTACCTGTCTGAACTATAGATGAAATTGAGGCTGTCTCTTAGGGAACCTGGTTTTCTATAGTACCATCTTTTTTTAAAATTTATTTTTATTTTTTAAGTTTATATATTTTTAACGTGTATTTATTTTTGAGAGCACAAGTAGGGGAGGGATAGAGAGAGAGGGAGGCACAGAATCTGAAGCAGACTCCAGGCACTCAGATGTCAGCACAGATCCTGACGTGGGGCTCAAATTCACAAACCGAGATCATGACCTGAGCTGAAGTCAGATGCTTAATGACTGAGCCACCCAAACGTCCCACTATACTGCCATTTTTTAATGGGCCTGCCAAGATGAGTTAGCTGCAAGCATATTCCCAGGAAGTTGAAGAATTAATTTAGTTGATATAAATGTAAGTTAGATTTTGGCATAGTTAATATTGAGTTTTCTTGTGGTCATTCAGTTTCTTAGTCATTCTTTATTCATGACAGTCAAACTATCTCATGCATACAGTTTAGTTTTACCTTGAAATACATTTTAGTATTTGATACATCTTTGAAAATGTATACCTTACCTATGAGCTAGGTAACAATTATTATTCAGAATAGTTAATTATTAAATCTATATGGTAACCCAGCTGCATATGTTGTTTTACAATTTTATGATTTTCCTAAATTTTCTAAAATAAACTTTTATATTAGAAGAATAATTATCTAGTATATCATATACTTTGCTGTAGTTATTATATATAATTTATGATATTATTTACATTATATAATACTAACAACATATATGTTTTTTACTTCAGTTATCCTCCTTGAATTCCATACCCATCTATTAAAGATTCTAATAGGCAAGTCTCTAGTTTATCATATCTCCAGTCAAAATCTATATCTCCCTGTATTTAAGACTAGCACCTTCATGGAAACAGCAAACCAAACCATCAAGTGGGGTATGATCTCCATCACCTTCCACATTCTACCTAACAAGAAGGCATGTCTGTTTTACCTTTTTATTGTTTCTCCTACCCACTTCATCTCTTCATCCTTACATTACTGTCCCTTCAATTCATCCTCCAGAAAGTCACAGGAGTAAGCTCTCCAAAACACAGACCTGATCATATTGCATCCTTGCTCAAAATAGTATTGCCTATTACATTAAATTGAAACTTCTTAGCATGTCTGGGGCCTTGGTTCCCTGACTCCTGCCTACCTAGCCATACTCAGAACTTATGATCTAGTTGTGCCAAGCTTCTTACAATTATCTTTACCTGCCAGGCTAGTGTAATCTGTTGTACACACTGTTCTTTTTAATGTTCTCTCATTCCATCTGCCATCATCCACCTACACATCTTTCAAGACCAAATGTAATCTACTCCAACTAGGTTAACCTACTCATTTTTCACCAAATATGCCCTATGGTTTTCAACACCTATACTTGTGTTGTTATGCTTTCCTCTAACTTGAATGTTCTTATCAATTCTCTTAAAATTTTCGGGCCTGCCATATTCAGGGCTATTTTAAGAGACAAACAAGATAATTCAGATTGAGAATCTGTTCTGGGACTGTAGAATTTAGATCTTCCCATTTACTTAGGGCCATTCTAGCACACTATAAAAGGATTTGTGTAGATGAGCAGACAAACAGGGACCTGATCTTTTGGCTCAATTTCACTATGCCATGGCTATACGGCAATTTGGCCAACTAGGGACATTCTTGATAACCATTCTGGATATTTAGGATGAATGTCCTTCAGACTTGGGTTTAGATTAAGGGGATTGGCTTGTCAACTGTTGCTTTGCTGTGTAGATACAGCTGGTGTTAGATATTTACATTTGATAATATTTGACTTACTCTGATGTCTAAATCTATTTTTTGAGAGGGATACCTAAAAAAATTGCCTTGAGGGTTCCTTGTGAAATATTCAGGGTTATATGCAACTTCTTTCTTTTGCATAGATCAAAATTTTGCCTTTAAATTAATAAAAAGTTTTCAAGGTTCAGGAGAGCCAAGTTTCTGTCATACACTATTACACAATAGGAAACAGGAAAGAGAAGAAAGAAATATGCTGGGAACACAGTAAGCCAGCCACTTTACTGATCCTCTTGCTATGGCCTAATTATAACAAATTTGTGGAGGGTCAATCATATAATAGGTAAAATTAAGAGATTCTTAAACCAAAACATTTTGTATAGAGAAAAAAGCCTACAGAAAACTGACAGTACCATATGGAAATTTATTTTTTTATTTGTGGTGTCTTGGATAAAATTACATAAAATATTATTCTTCTGGCAGTGTTATAACAAATGGCCATTATATTATGTCTGTATTTAAAATATTTCCTCCCTTTTTACTACCGTAATAATTTGAAAGGAATCAAGCAGCTGCCTCATTGTTTGAGAAACAGTTTTTCATGGCTAAATTGATCCCAACTTCAGCAGCCACCAGCTTGCTAAGGATTTACTTTGAACGTTTCAATGATAAGTGACAAAGTCCTCATGTTTAAGTATATTATGATGTGAGTCACATCCAGAGAACTTAGAAAAAGGACAAAAGAACACACTGGTCAAGCTTTTTGTTTGTTTGTTTCAATACTACACATAAGATTACTGCCAGATGTTCACATTTCATCTTGCCTGAATAAAAATTTGTATCCAAGCATGTCAATATCATTTAACAGCAAAAACAATGTAAATACAGTATTCAATAAACATTTAATAAGACACAGACATTTTCAGCCAGAAGAGGACTTATCACTGTGTACCTTTTAGCAATTTAGTAGTTAAATTAGGAACTCCCCCCCCCTTTTTTTTTACAACATCTGGTGAACAGTCTCTAATTTCTAGTGTTTTGCAGTGAAAAGCCACTGCACAAATTCATTGCTATGAACAATTTGCCAGTTGTTTACTTTTATGCCAATCTTATACTCCTGTCAAGCAAATATATTTCAAATGTGTTTTCTGCATTAAAAAACAAAGCAAAACAAAACACTAGCAACTTCAGATTTCTGGGCATAAAGTTAATGCTATTCAGTTCACCAACTGTCATCCATGTTTTAAGATGTCATCATCCTTTCAGCGTTGTAATCAGCCACATTGGAAGGAAAAACGATTTACTGGCTCTACTTTTGCTTCAGTTTGCTGTGTTATCCAGATAGACAATGCACTGGGGGAAAGGAAGGCAGAAAGTTTGTCTGGATTATCTGCTTTATCTCACCTGGTAGTTTCAATTTTTCCTTCTTCCCTATGTTGGTAGTTTGAGAAGTTAATATGAATGATCTTAAGAATAGGTTAAAAAATATATACCAACCCACATGAATCGCTATTCCTTCCCACGCTTCTCAATGTCATCATGATGTACAAGACGGCAGTGAATAGCACCAACAACCTGAAATACTTATATTGTTCCGTATTTTAATTTACTTGCCAAGGGCCCTCTCTTTCAAATTTTTAAAAAAGTTTACATGCCTGGTTTACCCTGACAATATCAGGCTACATTTTGCTTTGAAATGTGTGACATCCGTCATTGACATATGTCAGAGGTCAAAACTTGGATCATTGTTGGAGCAACACTCTGTTGATTAGATATATTTCTTTTAGGAAACATTAAGTATTTATACATTCACAATATGCATCCTCATAGAAACCACTTGAATTTTCAAGAATAAGGGGTAGCTTCAGTTTATAGATGAGAAAATAAAGTTAAGGACCTAATTCAAGCCAAAAGGTTGGCCCTTGATGGGCAGCAGAGCTCTTTAGTAGAAAGAAAGTTGTTCCATAAATCAAAGGACCAGGGTAATAATAGTCTCAATTTTTGCCATTAGCTATGAGAAATTGGATAAATCACCTGTTCTTTCAATACCCTTGTTTCTCCATCTGTAAGTGGAAGTGAAATTCAGTTCATTTTTGTATCCTCAGAACTGTAAATTCAGAGTTGCAGCATGTATTTATATCTTTTTTATAAAATCCTTTGAAAAAGTGTAATTGCATAAACATTTAATGAGGAAAAGTCTTCTAAGAAAACAGAACTAGACCTTGTTTTTATTGGAGGTACCCTCTGATAGGCTTCTTGTCTTGAGAGATGAGGTCCCTAAAGGGACTGCTTGAAGAAACATAGATTGTCACTTCAAAGCTGGCTAACTGGTGGTTTTTGGTCTGCTAAGTGGCTTGTACAAACGAAGACAAGGGTTTAATGTGTGGATCTGACAGAAAGAATTTTTGTAGGTCCTATAAGGAAAGAAGAGAATTATTTGGCAGAGAAGAGAAAATTTTAGGAAAGTAGCAAAACTGCTTAATAAAGATTTTGGTTAACGTATTTTTGGGAAGTATACAATTTAGTTTTTTATCCATATCTCCATAAGTCCTGAGTGGGCAATCCAGCTCTTATCTGCATATTGTCTAGTGGGAATGCGTTGAAGTAAGAGAAGTGCTAAGTGTGGTCTTAAGATGGTGTGCAGTTTGGGCTATGTTGTCCTCTGGGGGCTTGCTTACAGGTTACAAATAAGTCAGGGGGAGGAAATGTCTGATCAGACACTAAAGATTAGTTATAAGGACAGTGTCCTATTACTTCAGTGAAATGAAAAATTACTTTTAAAATATTTCCATCATGTATTAAAGTTCATAATTTACGTTTCAAGCACAGGTGGCAAATGAAAGAGACAGTCATTTAGATGCATCCTCTTTTAGTGTGTGGTTGAATGCAGTCTTTAATTTAGTCCTCCAGTTAAATATAAGCAAGTAAGTGGACTTTATCTTCTTAAAGAGCAAGAGAAGATAGTTATACATGAAGAAGCTGAGATCGCAGTTATATATATTTATATAGAAGCTGATGTTTTATCAAAGCTTTCACTACATAGTAAGCACAGTATAAGTATTAGCTATTATTATCGTTATTATATCAAAAGCTATCTTGTCAAAAATATGAAATAAGACAAATGCATCATCCAACTAAAATAATTTACATCTTAAGTAAACTAAACAAAATCACCTAAGAGTTCTGATTTCAGTGACCTGGACACTTTAGAGCTCTCTAGTGATTTAATGTGCAGTGGAGGTGGAGAACAACTGCCTTCAAAAATTTTTTTTAATGCTTTATTTATTTCTGAAAGAGAGAGAGAGAGAGCGTGAACAGGGGAGGGTCAGAGAGAGACGGAGATACGGAATCTGAAACAGTCTCCAGGCTCTGAGCTGGCAGTCAGCACAGAGCCCAATGCAAGGCTTGAACCCACGAACCATGAGATCATGACCTGAGCTGAAGTCAGACGCTTAACCGACTGAGCCACCCAGGTGCCCCAAACAACTGCCTTCAATAGATCCACTATTGGACTTTTTTATTAAGAAGTGAGAAGAGAAAGAGAAAATATATATAAGAAACTGATAATAATTCTACTTCTGAAATATTTTTATTGTGATGGTGATGGTTGAGGAATGGGTCATATGTAACAGGAAATATGACAAAGTTAGGTTTGGATGTTAAACATTTTATTTGCTTGTTTAATACTCATTTTAGGCTGATTGCTTTTTATTTATCTCACCAGTGGTCTGATTGGTTAGTCTGTTTTCTAGTTAGTTCAGATTGTATTTCTGTAGACACAAGATCTACTCCCCTTGATTGTTGTCAAAAATCATGCTTTTTTGAAACATCTTATCTAGGTGCAAATAAATCCATGTTTATTCCATAGGTAAATGGGAGAAATCTCTGTGCTACTATTTTTTAAATGTTTATTTATTTTGAGGGGGAGAGAGCTCAAGCTGGGGAGGGGTAGAGAGAGAATCCCAAGCAGCCTCCATGCTGTCAGTGCAGAGCTCGAGACAGGGTTCAATCCCACAAACTGTGAGATCATGACCTGAGTGGAAATCAAGAGTAGGATGCGTAAGGAGCTGAGCCACCCAGGCACCCCTTCTGTGCTACTATTCTAATTTTGTTATATTCTTATAGGTGTGTATTGGTATCTTATTGTTATTTTAATTAGCAATTCCCTACTTACATATGATATTGAGAGTCCTTTTTTTTGCTTATTTGCCATCTTCTTTGGTGAGGTGTCTGTTCTGATCTTTTGCCCACTGTGTGACTGAGTTATTTGTTTTCCACTTTTCCCTATAACTTCATTTTATTTATATATTTTTAATAAAATTGTGTATATTTAAAGCATACAATGTGATTTCATGTACATACACATAGTAAAATTCTTATCATATTCAAATATTAACATATCTCACAGAGTTACCACTCATTTTGCTGTGATGAGCACACCTAAAATCTACTCTCTTAGCATACTTCCAGTGTTCAATACAGTATTTTTTTTTTACAAATAGTTTATTGTCAAATTAGTTTCCACATAACACTCAGTGCTCATCCCCACAAGTGTCCTCCTCCATGCCCATCCCCCCTCCCCCCACATCCATCAGTCCTCAGTTTTTGTCAACATTCAAGAGTCTCTCATGGTTTGCCTCTCTCCCTTTCCCCCACCATTTCCGCCCTTCTTCTCCCCCTTGTTCCTCCGTCAAGTTCCTCCTAATCCTCCTATACGTGCAAACATATGATATTTGTCCTTCTCTGCCTGACTTATTTTGCTCAGCATAACACCCTCAAGGTCCATCCATGTTGCTACACATGGCCAGATTTCATTGTTTCTCATTGCCATGTAGTATTCCATGGTATAGATAAACCACATCTTCTTGATCCATTCATCTGT